>NC_091284.1:382355021-382510021 GCF_032444005.1 Ranitomeya imitator
CGTTGTTGCGGAGATACGTGGTGCCTATGGTTCCCTCCGTTGATCCTCCTGCCCCGGTGTTGGTCGAGGGGGAGTTGGAGTATGTGGTGGAGAAGATTTTGGATTCTCGTGTTTCGAGACGGAAACTCCAGTACCTGGTCAAGTGGAAGGGTTATGGTCAGGAAGATAATTCCTGGGTTTTTGCCTCTGATGTTCATGCTGCCGATCTAGTTCGTGCCTTTCATTTGGCTCATCTTGATCGGCCTGGGGGCTCTGGTGAGGGTTCGGTGACCCCTCCTCAAGGGGGGGTACTGTTGTGAATTCTGTTGTCGAACTCCCTCCTGTGGTCGTGAATGGTACTTCGGCGATTTCTGTCCATGGACTCCCTCTGGTGACTGTGAGTGAAGCTGCTGCTTCTGAGGTTCCTTACACAGGTGACGTGGGTTGTCCTTTGGTTGGCTGCTCTATTTAACTCCACTCAGATCGTTACTCCATGCCAGCTGTCAATGTTCCTGCATTGGTTCAGTTCGCTCTTGGATCTTTCTGGTGACCTGTCTTCTCCAGCAGAAGCTAAGTTCCTGATAGTTATTATTTGTTCATTGTTTCCTTGTCCAGCTGGTTATCATGATTTTGTCTTGCTAGTTGGAAGCTCTGGGATGCAGAGTGGCATCTCCGCACCGTTAGTCGGTGCGGAGGTCTTTTTGCACACTCTGCGTGGTCTTTTGTAGTTTTTTGTGCTGACCGCAAAGATTCCTTTCCTATCCTCTGTCTGTTTATTAAGTCTGGCCTCCCTTTGCTGAAACCTGTTTCATTTCTGCGTTTGTGACTTTCATCTTTACTCACAGTCAATATATGTGGGGGGCTGCCTTTTCCTTTGGGGAATTTCTCTGAGGCAAGGTAGGCTTTATTTTCTATCTCTAGGGCTAGCTAGCTCTTAGGCTGTGAAGAGGCGTCTAGGGAGAGTCAGGAACGCTCCACGGCTATTTCTAGTTGTTGTGATAGGATTAGGGCCTGCGGTCAGCAGAGCTCCCACATCCCAGAGCTTGTCCTGTGTGAGTTTAACTATCAGGTCGTGTCGGGTGCTCCTAACCACCAGGTCATAACAGCACCTCATCACTCTCCTTCTTGGTCAAATAGCCCCTACACAGCCTGGAGGTGTGTTTGGAGTCATTGTCCTGTTGAAAAACAAATGATGGTCCAACTAAACGCAAACCGGATTGAATAGCATGCCACTGCAAGATGCACCCCCACACCATCACACCTCCTACTCCATGCTTCACGGTGGGAAACAGGCATGTAGAGTCCATCCATTCACCTTTTCTGTGTTGCACAAAGACACGGTGGTTGGAACCAAAGATCTCAAATTTGGACTCATCAGACCAAAGCACAGATTTCCACTGGTCTATTGTCCATTCCTTGTGTTCTTTAGCCCAAACAAGTCTCTGCTGCTTGTTGCCTGTCCTTAGCAGTGGTTTCCTAGCAGCTATTTTACCATGAAGGCCTGCTGCACAAAGTCTCCTCTTAACAGTTGTTGTAGAGATGTGTCTGCTGCTAGAACTCTGTGTGGCATTGACCTGGTCTCTAATCTGAGCTGCTGTTAACCTGCGATTTCTGAGGCTGGTGAATCTGATAAATTTATCCTCAGAAGCAGAGGTGATTCTTGGTCTTCCTTTCCTGGGGCGGTCCTCATGTGAGTCAGTTTCTTTGTAGCGCTTGATGGTTTTTGCCACTGCACCTGGGGACACTTTCTTAGTTTGCCCAATTTTTCAGACTGACTGACCATCATTTCTTAAAGTAATGATGACCACTCGTGTTTCTTTACTTAGCTGCTTTTTTCTTGCCATAATACAAATTCTAACAGTCTATTCAGTAGGACCACCAGCTGTGTATCCACCAGACTTATGCACAACACAACTGATGGCCCCAACCCCATTTATAAGGCAAGAAATCCCACTTATTAAACCTGACAGGGCACACCTGTGAATTGAAAACCATTGCCGGTAACTACCTCTTGAAGCTCATCTAGAGAATGCCAAGAGTGTGCAAAGCAGTCATCAAAGCAAAAGTTGGCTACTTTGAAGAATGTAGAATATGAGACATAATTTCAGTTGTTTCACACTTTTTTGTTAAGTATATAATTCCACATGTGTTAATTCATAGTTTTGATGCCTTCAGTGTGAATGTACAATTTTCATAGTCAAGAAAATACAGAAAAATCTTTAAATGAGGTGTATCCAAACTTTTGTTCTTTACTGTATATATCTATGTATTCTATGTGTCTATATTTATTCTATCTGTTCTATTCTAACCTGTCACTCTGAAATTTTTCTGTACACGACACATGAATTGCTGTTTTTTTTCTATCTATGCAATATAAATACATACACTATGTATGTGAGTCACTGACCTTTTTATATCTATGTGTACATATCTACTGTGTATATATATATATATATATATATATATATATACTGTATATATATATATATATATATATATTCTATCTATTCTATTCTAACCTGTCACTAGAGATGAGCGAATATTTCAATGTTCGGTTTGGATTCCGATCACAGAGTTTGCAATAGTCGCCAATAGGGTTGAGCGACCTTTACTTTTATAGGATCGGGTCGGGTTTCATGAAACCCGACTTTTTCAAAAGTCGGGTCGAGTGAAATCGGCCGATCCTATAAAAAAGTCGGGGTCGGGGTCGGCCGAAACCCGAAACCCAATGCAGTGCATTGGGTTTCCATGGTTCCCAGGGTCTGAAGGAGCGGAAACTCTCCTTCAGGCCCTGCGATCCATATTTTAGTGTAAAATAAAGAATTAAAATAAAAAATATCGCAATACTTACCCTCTGACGCGCCCTGGTACTAACCGGGAACCTTCCTCCTTCGAATCAGCGCTTCCAGGACCTTGCGGTGACGTCGCGGTGACGTCGCGGCTTGTGATTGGTCGCGCGACCGCCCATGTGACCGCTCGCGCGACCAATCAGAAGCCGTGACATCACTGTTGTGAATTCTGTGGCAGAGCTCCCTCCTGTGGTCACAAGTGGTACTTCGGCTGATTCTCTCTGTGAGCTTCCGTTGGTGGAGGAAAGTGGTACTGCGGCTTCTGAGTTTCCTTCCTCAGGTTATGTGGTGAAGTCGTTAGGTGCTGCTCTATTTAACTCCACCTAGTGCTTTGATCCTGGCCTCTAGTCAATGTTCTAGTATTGGACCTGTTTCCTCCTGGATCGTTCCTGTGGCCTGCTGCTCTGCATAGCTAAGTTCCGCTTTGCTATTTTGTTTGCTGTTTTTTTCTGTCCAGCTTGTCTATTTGTTTTTTCCTGCTTGCAGGAAGCTCTGGGACGCAGAGGGTGTACCTCGGTGCCGTTAGTTCGGTACGGAGGGTCTTTTAGCCCCTTTGCGTGGTTTTTGTGGGTTTTGTGTTGACCGCAAAGTTACCTTTCCTATCCTCGCTCTGTTCAGAAAGTCGGGCCTCACTTTGCTAAATCTATTTCATCTCTACGTTTGTCTTTTCATCTTAACTCACAGTCATTATATGTGGGGGCTGCCTTTTCCTTTGGGGTATTTCTCTGAGGCAAGGTAGGCTTATTTTCTATCTTCAGGCTAGCTAGTTTCTCAGGCTGTGCCAAGTTGCATAGGGAGCGTTAGGCGCAATCCACGAATGCCTCTAGTGTGTGTTGGAGAGGATTAGGGATTGCGGTCAGCAGAGTTCCCACGTCTCAGAGCTCGTTCTATGTTTTTGGGTTATTGTCAGGTCACTGTATGTGCTCTGACCTCTATGTCCATTGTGGTACTGAATTACCTTTTCATAACACATCACCGAAGGTCCTTCAAGCGCTGATTCTTAGGAAGGAAGGCTGTCGGAAAGAAGCAGGGCGCGTCCGAGGGTGAGCATATTCCTATTAGGTATATACTCACCCTTGGACGCGCCCTGCTTCTTTCCGGCAGCCTTCCTTCCTAAGAATCAGCGCTTCCAGGACCTTCGGTGACGTCGCGGTGACGTCACGGCTTCTGATTGGTCGCGCAGCGGTCACATGGGCGGTCGCGCAACCAATCACAAGCCGCGACGTCACCGCAAGGTCTTGGAAGCGCTGATTCAAAGGAGGAAGGTTCCCGGTTAGTACCAGGGCGCGTCAGAGGGTAAGTATTGCGATATTTTTTATTTTAATTCTTTATTTTACACTTAAATCTGAATTCCGATACCAATTCCCGATATCTTAAACATATCGGGAAACGGTATCGGAATTCCGATTCCAGATTCAGAAGATCGCCGACTTCATGGCCGACCCCACACTGGGGTCGGGCCGGGTTTCATGAAACCCGACCTTGCCAAAAGTCAGCGACTTCTGAATCTTACCGACCCGTTTCGCTCAACCCTAGTCGCCAATTAATTAGTCGAATGTTCGCCGAACATAGCCGAACGCCATTCAGGTCAATGGGAGGCAAACACAAATGCATGCACAACACTTTATAATGGTCCCAAATGCTTCCAATACATATCAAATGAGGGACAGACACCGGGAAAATGACCTCAATTCACCCACAGTACAAATTTTGGCATGACACTGCAGCAATCAGCCAGGCATAAGGTATCGGGGTCTGGAACAGCATTTACAGCTTTCAATTGAACGTCACAGTAAGAGAAGGTGGGTGAGGGATCAGTATAGGCCTCCTTTGCAGGAAGCCTTGATACCACATGCAACACCTCTACCTGCTTTCATGCTGAGTGACACTCAGGTGGCACAAAAATCAGTTTTGTAGGCTACAATTGCCACAGAAATTTAAGGATAGTAGCACGGGAATTTGAGTACAAGAAAGTGGAGGCCTGACTGTCTCAGAGGCCTACTGCAACAGGCAACGAGCATGAAGGCGACCCAACCAAGAGTGTTCACATTTTCAAAAATGCCACAAAAGTGGCATCAAATTCACCACAGTAGAAATAGTATAATAGGGACTGACAGGTCTTCCACTAAACCCATTGCAACAGATTGACACCCAACCAGGAGTGTAGCAGCCACAGCAGGCACAGAAGCCACACTAAAGATATCACAGAGTGCAGTTATGTACCATTAATGCATAACACTAAAAAATGCAATATCACCTTGTCTGTACAGTCTGCGAATGGGGTGCAAAAGTCCTTCGAGATCCATGACTTGCTCATCTTGATGAAAGTTAGGTGGTCTACACTTTCAGTAGACAGCCGGCTGTGCTTATCCGTCAGGACTAGGGTTGAGCGAAACGGATCGGACAAATTCAAAAATCGCCGACTTTTGGCAAAGTCGGGTTTCATGAAACCCGACCCGATCCTAGTGTGGTATCGGCCATGAGGTCGGCGATCTGCGCGCAAAAGTCACGTTTCGTATGACGCTTTCAGCGCCATTTATCAGCTAATGAAGGAGGACACAAAGTGTGGGCAGCGTGATGACATAGGTCTTGGTCCCCACCATCTTAGAGAAGGGCATGACAGTGATTGGCTTGCTTTCTGCGACATCACAGGGGCTGTAAAGGAGCGTGCATGCCGACCGCCATCTTACTGCTGCTGATCTGAGTATAGGGAGAGGTTGCTGCAGCTTCATCAGAAGAAGGGTATAGTTAGGGAGGTAAGATTAACCCCCAAACCACTTGTGCTGTAGCGATATCCACTGTCCAACACCACCATTTTTTTGCAGGGACAGTGGAGGCTATATTTTTATGCATCAGCTCTGTAACTTATTAGACTGCCTGATAAGGCTCCCTGATAGCTGCATTGCTGTTTGCACGCTGCTGTGAAAACCAACTGCTTTTTTAAAAGCAAAAATCCTGTTGCTCCTTTCTGCACAGTTATGTTGTTTATTTGTCCACACTTTTGTGTGCAGCAGTCCTTTTTATTGCTGCCATACTTTTCCTGAGATCATTGTAGGGAGATTGAAATTGTACTACAGTCATTGTATTTTTTCATATATCTTCCAGCCACTTTCTGGCACTTACATTGTGTTGTTTTATGCACTGGACCAGAGATTTGGTTCAGTCTCCCCAAAAAAGTGAGATTCAAATTCTCACAAAGTGGATATACTGCAGTCCTGTTAGTTTGTGGTATGTCAGCCAGCCACTTTCTGCCACTTAGATTGCGATGTTATATACACTGGGCCTGAGTTTTGGTTCAGTCTCCCCAAAAAGAAGTGAGATTCAAATTATCACAAAGTGGATATACTGCAGTCCTGTTAGTTTGTGGTATGTCAGCCAGCCACTTTCTGCCACTCAGATTGCGATGTTATATACACTGGGCCTGAGTTTTGGTTCAGTCTCCCCCCAAAAAGTGAGATTCAGATTCTCACAAAGTGGATATACTGCAGTCCTGTTAGTTTGTGGTATGTCAGCCAGCCACTTTCTGCCACTTAGATTGCACTGTTATATACACTTGGCCTGAGTTTTGAGTCAGTCTCCCCCCAAAAAAGTGAGATTCAAATTCTCACAAAGTGGATATACTGCAGTCCTGTTAGTTTGTAGTATATCAGCCAGCCACATTCTGGTACTTACATTGTGTTGTTTTATGCACAGGGCCTGAGGTTTGGTTCAGTCTCCCAAAAAAATAAGTGAAATTCAAATTCTCACAAAGTGGATATATTACAGTCCCGTTAGTTTGTAGTATATCAGCCAGCCACTTTCAGCCATTTACATTGTGTTGTTTTATGCACAGGGCCTGAGTTTTGGTTGTCTCCCAAAAAAAGGGAGATTTAAATTCTCAACAAGTTTATATACACCTTCTAGCTTGTTTTACAGTACCATATAGTGGTTGTTATTTTGGTTAGATTTTCCAAAAAATGAGGAAGTCTGGTGAAAGAGCCTGTGGGCAGGGGGTTGCCAGCTGTTACTGATGGTGGTGGTGGTGCATCTGGTGGTAGTGGCATAAGCACAATAGCACCTAAGGCTGGAGGTGTTGAGCCAGCGTCATCGTCTGGCTACACAAGGCCTCGAAGGCTTTCTTATCTGGGAGTAGGAAAACAGCTTTTAAAGCCGGAGCAGCAGGAAAAATTTTTGGTTTTCCTTGCTAACACAGCCTCTAGCTCTTTCGCCTCCTCTTCAGAAAGTTCCAAATATGAAAGCAGTGAGTCGTCGTCGTGGATGCTCCCGGTCAGGAACAAGACATTTCCTTGTGTCCTTTACCCAAACCAAAAGTGAAGGATGCGTCAGGTGACACTACAGGTTACTCCATGGAGCTCTTTACACATACTGTGTGTTAGGGCTAGCGGAACTCACCAAATAATAAGACTGATAGTGTACGGTGCGTTCGTAGCCCGTGGTCCACCGTGCAGAGATGGAACCTGCTGCTGAGTAATGACGGACTATATGGCGGTACTCATAAGTATACTCGCGTGGGTTAAACTTCACCCAACGTGAATGAAGCGATCCTGTTGCGTCACAGGATCGCGGTACCGCACATAGAAGGCGAGCATGCAGTCAGCGAACTTAACCCCAACTAGGATTGAAGTCCGATTAGACCACTTGCTGACACAACACCGCAACAGGGTGTGTTAGGCAACTCTTATAATTAGAGCACTGAAGTGCGAACTGTGCCGTGCTGGCAGGCACCACTAAGCACCCAGACGTGGGTCAGGAAGCGCACTACTGGCGCGTGGCGCCGCACTGGCGGTCACAGCAATAGACGCTGATACGTGTGTGACACGTTGAGTGATTTGTCGGGCGCTAGATAGCAGCCATACTCCATACGCGAACAGTCATACAATAGGGTAGGGGTATTTAATGAACGACTTGCACTCACAACAAACACACGTTGTACACTAGCGCATGGCCGTGCGGTCATGCGCAGTTTATATAATTGCAGGACAGGAAGTGGCCACAGAAACTTTGCCCTTCCAGGGCCTGCCAAGAGGACCAATGGAATGCGCTGCAGAGCCAGAGCACATGACCCTCGATCTCCAACGGGAGATCTTGCTCTGGGCATGCTCAGTGTGCGCAAACAAGGACTTAGTCCCAGGGAAGTCCGCTCACCGCTGACCAGCACTGACTTTAATGGCAGGAGCTGAAGAAGCAGCAGTAACTCTCTGTACAGAGTGAGAGCGAGCAAGACACTGGGAGCGACGTCCCTGCTGAGCAGACTCCACTGCGGCTGGAGGAGAATGGGAGACCGCAGCGGAGACGGATCGAGATTCCCCCTGTGCAGCAGAGGAAACTCGACTCCTAACATTACCCCCCCTCCTAGGGCCCCCCCCTCCTTGGGCCTCGCTATGCTCGAAGGCAGCAATGAGCTGTGGGGCCTGAATGTTTTCAGCAGGCTCCCAAGACCTGTCCTCTGGACCATAACTCTTCCAATCCACCAAATAAAACTTTTTGCCGCGTACCACCTTGCACCCCAAAATAGCGTTCACCTCGTAATCGTCCGTAGACGAACCCGATGTCCCAGCAGATGACTCGGAAAACCGGGACATGTATACGGGTTTCAAGAGGGACACATGAAAGGTGTCGGTGATACCCAAGCGTGGAGGAAGAGCCAGGCGGTAGACCACAGGATTAACCTGTTCGAGAACCTTGAAGGGACCCAAGTAGCGAGGAGCAAACTTAGTGGACTCAACTCGCAGCCTGATGTTACGGGCGGAGAGCCACACCAAGTCGCCAGGGGCAAAAGTCGGAGCGGGGCGCCGATGAACATCGGCGGAGGACCTCATTCTCTCCTTGGAGGCCCGAATGGCATCCTGCGTGTGATCCCAAATGTCCTGTGCCTCCACAGCCCAGTCTGCCACCCTGGGATCAGCGGAAGACACAGGCATGGGCACAGGAACACGCGGATGCTGGCCGTAATTTAAGAGGAATGGAGTCTGACCGGTAGAGTCGGCTACGGCATTGTTAAGTGCAAACTCTGCCCACGGTAGCAAGGATGCCCAGTCATCCTGTCTGGCAGAAACAAAATGTCGCAGATATGTGACCAAGGTCTGGTTGGCCCTTTCTACCAACCCATTCGTCTCGGGATGATATGCCGAAGAGAGATTTAACTCAATACTGAGTAGACGACATAGCTCCCTCCAGAATCGAGACGCAAACTGGGGACCCCGGTCACTAACAATTTTGTCTGGCATACCGTGTAAGCGAAAGATATGCTTGATAAACAAGACAGCCAACGTCTGTGCAGATGGTAGCCGTGGAAGAGGCACCAAATGCACCATTTTGGAAAAATGATCGGTGATCACCCAGATAATGGTGCAATTACGAGACTTGGGTAAGCCAACCACAAAGTCCATCCCGACCATCTCCCAGGGCCTGTCAGCCACGGGCAGAGGATAAAGCAACCCAGCTGGCCGTTGCCGAGGAGTCTTGTTCCTGGTGCAAGAGACACACGCCTGAACGTACTCCGCGACATCACGAGCCATATGCGGCCACCAGTATGTCCTCGCCAGTAACTCTGATGTCCTTTTAGTACCAAAATGTCCACCCACCCTGGACGAGTGCGCCCAAGAGAGAACCTCCGGTCGCAAACTAGGTGGAACAAAAGTCTTGCCCGGGGGCACAGACTCCAGCGAAACCGGGGCCACGGTTCTCAAACTCTCGGTGGGGACAATAAGCCGAGGCTCCTCCTCCTCCTCCGCAGATGACACAACGGAGTGAGAGAGAGCGTCGGCCCGAATGTTCTTCTCCCCAGAAAGGAAATGGAGGGTGAAATGAAACCGGGAGAAGAACAAGGACCATCTGGCCTGGCGAGAATTCAACCGCTGAGCTGTCTGCAGATACACCAAATTTTTGTGATCTGTGAAGACTTGGAAGGGAAAACGTGCTCCCTCCAAGAGATGTCTCCACTCCAAGAAAGCCAACTTCATGGCTAGCAACTCCCTGTCCCCGATGGAATAATTCCTCTCTGCTGGTGCGAAGGTCTTGGAGAAAAAGAAGTAAGGATGCTTCCGACCTTGAGCATCCTTTTGGAAGAGGACTGCTCCAGCACCAACAGAAGAGGCATCCACCTCCATGATAAATGGCTTATCAACATCGGGGCGATGAAGAATGGGAGCGCTAGCGAAGTGTGACTTTATAGAGATAAAAGCCTTGGAGACCTCCTCAGACCACAATTTGGGATTCGCCCCCTTCTTGGTGAGTGCAACCAAGGGAGCTACCAAAGTTGAGAAATGCGGGATGAACTGGCGATAATAATTGATGAACCCCATAAAGCGCTGCACCGCTTTAAGAGAATGGGGTTCCATCACAGCCTGTAGTTTGGCAGGATCCATAGCCAATCCCTGGGCTGAGATGATGTAGCCTAGGAAAGGTAAGGACTCCTGCTCAAACATACACTTCTCCAACTTGGCATAGAGGGAGTTTGCCCGTAGGAGGTCGAAGACTTTGCAAACATCTCTCCGGTGGGAGTCAATATCTGGAGAGTAGATGAGAATATCATCCAGATAGACTACGACCGAGGTGGAAAGCATATCCCGGAAGATATCGTTCACAAAGTCTTGGAAAACGGCTGGGGCATTACAGAGCCCAAAGGGCATCACCAGATATTCATAGTGCCCATCCCTGGTGTTAAAAGCCGTCTTCCATTCGTCCCCCTCACGGATGCAAATCAGGTTGTAAGCACCCCGCAGATCTAATTTAGTAAATACCCTTGCTCCCCGAAGCCTATCGAACAGTTCAGATATCAAAGGCAAAGGGTATTTATTCTTAACGGTGATGGCGTTAAGACCCCTGTAGTCTATGCATGGACGCAATTCCCCACTCTTCTTCTGCACGAAGAAGAACCCTGCCCCAGCAGGTGACACTGACTTCCTGATGAACCCTCTTGCCAGATTTTCCTGGATGTACTGTGACATTGCCTCCGTCTCCGGGAGAGATAGCGGATAGACTCAACCCCGAGGAGGCTCAGCACCAGGCAAGAGGTCAATAGGACAGTCATAGGGGCGATGGGGCGGAAGGGTCTCCGCCGCCTTTTTGGAGAATACGTCTGCATACGACCAATACTGCTTGGGGAGAGAGGAAAGATCTGCGGGTACCTCAGTTGTAGCTACCTGAACGCACTCCCTCTGACACCTACCCCCACAAGATTCACCCCATCCCAGAATTCTGCCTGAGGACCACTCGATATGAGGAGAGTGGTACCGTAGCCAAGGTATTCCCAACAGGACTTCATCAATTCCCTCTGGAATGACGAGCAGAGAAATAATCTCCTGATGAGATGGCGACATGGACAGAGTAAAAGGGATGGTCTGGTGAGTTATCTGTGAGGGCAGAGTCGACCCATTCACCACTCGTACCGTTACAGGTTGAGCTAGCATAACCAGAGGTATTGCGTGGCGTTGGGCGAAGGCAGAATACATAAAATTGCCCTCCGCCCCAGAATCCACGCAGAGCTCTACCGAGTGGGAGAATGAGCCTAAAGTAATTGTCCCCTTAAAGGACAATTTAGAGGCAAACGTCGCCGTGTCTAGTGTACCTCCACCTACGACCACTAGACGCTGACGTTTCCTCGACCGCTGAGGACATCTGGTGGCTAAATGTCCAGACTGCTGGCAAACATGACAGACCCTGAGTGCACAAGCGGTCCGGGACTTAGGTCCCGCTTGTGACACTTCCCTGGCCTCATGTGACTCAGGAACCAGGACCGGAGATTCCAGAGGTTTGGCGAAAGTAGGAGCCAGCCGAAACCTCTGCCTACACTGGGCTCGCTCTAACCTCCGCTCGTTAAAACGGAGGTCAATTCGAGTGGAGACTGTTATTAACTCCTCCAGTGTGGCAGGAATCTCCCTAGTGGCCAGAGCGTCCTTTACATGGTCAGCCAAGCCCCTCCAAAATATGGGGATAAGAGCTTTATCCGACCATTCCAGCTCAGATGCTAAAGTGCGGAATTGGACGGCAAAATGACTGACCAAGGACTCACCCTGAGTTAATGCCAGCAGTTGGAGCGCAGTGTCATGGGTGACTTGAGGTCCTAAAAAGACCTGTTTTAAGGTGCTCAAAAACAGAGGAGCACTCTGCACCACATGATCGCCACGCTCCCACAGCGGCGTAGCCCATTCCAACGCCCTGTCCGACAATAGAGACACAATAAATCCCACCTTAGCCCGCTCTGTGGGGAAACGTGCAGCCAGAAGCTCGAGATGAATAGAGCACTGACTCACGAATCCCCTACAAAATTTGCTATTACCAGAAAATTTTTCTGGCAGCGGGAGGCGAGAAAATGTCGGAACAGGGGTGGCAATGGACAAAGTTGCTGCAGCCACGCTGGCAGCCTTTACAGCAACTGCGGTAACATCCACAGCTGAGGTTGCGCTCTCGAGAGCTGCCAACCTACCCTCCAGCTGCTGTATATACCGCAGGGATTGCTGTTTGTCCGTCATCACTAGCCAGACCCTGGCGCTAGTGTAATGTTAGGGCTAGCGGAACGCACCAAATAATAAGACTGATAGTTTACGGTGCGTTTGTAGCCCGGGGTCCACCGTGCAGAGATGGAACCTGCTGCTGAGTAATGACGGACTATATGGCGGTACTCATAAGTATACTCGCGTGGGTTAAACTTCACCCAACGTGAATGAAGCGATCCTGTTGCGTCAACTAGGATTGAAGTCCGATTAGACCACTTGCTGACACAACACCGCAACAGGGTGTGTTAGGCAACTCTTATAATTAGAGCACTGAAGTGCGAACTGTGCCGTGCTGGCAGGCACCACTAAGCACCCAGACGTGGGTCAGGAAGCGCACTACTGGCGCGTGGCGCCGCACTGGCGGTCACAGCAATAGACGCTGATACGTGTGTGACACGTTGAGTGATTTGTCGGGCGCTAGATAGCAGCCATACTCCATACGCGAACAGTCATACAATAGGGTAGGGGTATTTAATGAACGACTTGCACTCACAACAAACACACGTATTCAATTGTACACTAGCGCATGGCCGTGCGGTCATGCGCAGTTTATATAATTACAGGACAGGAAGTGGCCACAGAAACTTTGCCCTTCCAGGGCCTACCAAGAGGACCAATGGAATGCGCTGCAGAGCCAGAGCACATGACCCTCGATCTCCAACGGGAGATCTTGCTCTGGGCATGCTCAGTGTGCGCAAACAAGGACTTAGTCCCAGGGAAGTCGCTCGCCGCTGACCATCACTGACTTTAATGGCAGGAGCTGAAGAAGCAGCAGTAACTCTCTGTACAGAGTGAGAGCGAGCAAGACACTGGGAGCGACGTCCCTGCTGAGCAGACTCCAGTGTGGCTGGAGGAGAATGGGAGACCGCTGCGGAGATGGATCGAGATGCCCCCTGTGCAGCAGAGGAAACTCGACTCCTAACACTGTGCCTGGGTTAGAAAGAGAAATTGTTTACTGCCCATTACAAGATAAATCGGACATGGAGTGCGCTGATGCACAGCTACAGCTAAATTATTATGCTGTTCCATTGACTCAGATCACTACATTGCCCTTGCAGTGTGCTGAGCCAGAATCTGACCCTGCTGAGACTATGGTGCCCCGTCCCGAACGCTATAGCACCTTACAAGGTGACACAGAGGAAGGTGCACATGACATTGAAGAGGAGGTGATAGATGACCAAGTTGTTGACCCAGATTGACAGCCATTGGGGGAAGAGGGTGTCGCTGCCAGTAGCTGAGAAGCGGAGGAGGATGATCTGCAGCAGCCATCTACATCGCAACAGCTGTCATCTGGCAGGCCCGTATCAGGCCAAAAACGTGTGTCAAAAACAAAAACAGTTTTAGGACAGCGTGACAATCCGGTGAAAGTAGCACAGCGTGCAATGCCTTAAAAGGTAATCCATAGTAAGAAGAGTGTAGTGTGGCAATTTTTTAACCAAGATCCGAATGATCAGTCAAAAGTTATCTGTAAGAAATGCTCAAAGACCTTTAGCAGAGGGAAGAATCTTCAAAATTTAAATACAACGTGCATGCTTAGACATTTAACAAGCATACACTTGCAAGCCTGGACTAACTACCAAACGTCCCATACCGTTGCTGCACCTGCTCAGAATAAAGGTAGTCAGCAACGCAACATTGCTTCCCTCACAGTAAACCCACCGGTTAGGACACCACCAGCAGCAAATGTGGAGGTATCATTGCAAGGCCAAAGCAGTCAGGGAATCACAAGGTTCTTGGTAGGAAACACTGCAGGTAAGCCAACATCAAGAATACCATCACCAACCCTCTCTCAATCCGCCATGTCCACCACCACCACCGCTAGTTCCACCATATGCAGCTCTCCAGTCTAGCTCACCCTACAAGAGTCTCTCATTAGGAAAAGAAAGTACTCATCCCCTCATCCGCGTACACAGCGTTTGAACGCCCACATTGCTATACTAATCTCGTTAGAGATGATGACCTACCGGTTGGTTGAAAGCAAAGCTTTCAAAGACCTGATGGCCTACACAGTACCACGCTATGACTTACCCAGTCGGCACTTCTTTGCGAGAAAAGCCATCCCACTCCTCCACCAGCGTCTGCTGTCCATGCACTGAGGCAATCAGTCAGTGGAAAGGTGCACCTCACAACAGATGCATGGACCAGTAGGCATGGCCAGGAACGTTACGTGTCCATCACGGCGCACTGGGCTAATATGGTGGATGCAGGGTCCACAGGGGACAGCCATATTGGGACAGTCCTGCCTAGCCCACGGTCTAGGAAACAGTTGGCTGTAGGCGTTCGCCACCCTTCCTCCTCCTCCTCCTCCTCCAGAAGCGAAAGCTCATCCACAGAGCGCAGTCGCACAACCACTCCATCCGCAGCTGCCAGTGTTGCACACGAGGTGTCCCATCATCGAACAGCTAGTGGTAAGCGTCAGCAGACTGTGTTAAAAATGAAGTGTTTGGGCGACAACAGACACATCGTGGAAGTACTGGCCGAGTACTTGCAGCAAGAAACTCAGTCATGGCTGGGCAGTGTACATCTTGAGGCTGGCAAGGTAGTCAGTGATAACGGAAGGAATTTTATGGCTGCCATAACCCTTTCAAACACATTCCTTCCCTGGCTCACACCTTGAACCTGGTGGTGCAGTGCTTCCTCAAAAATTATCTGGAGTTACCAGCCCTGCTCCTGAAGGTGCGAAGACTTTGCTCGCACACCCGCCGGTCGCCTGTACACTCTAGCCGTATGCTGAACCATCAGCGATCGCTGAATCTTCCCCAGCACCACCTAATAATCGACGTTGCAACAAGGTGGAACTCCACAATGCACATGGTTCAGAGGCTGTGCGAACAGAGGCATGCTGTAATTAATTTGTGGGAGCATACCCATACACGGGCAGGCACTTGGATGGCAGACATGGAGTTGTCTGGTGTGCAGTGGTCGAAGCTACAAGACCTCTGTCAAGTCCTTCAGTGTTTTGAGGAATGCACACGGCTGGTAAGTGCAGACGACGCCATCATAAGCATGAGCATCCCACTAATGCATCTGCTGATGCAAAGTTTGACGCACATTAAGGAGCTGGCATCTGCAGCCGAGGAGGAGGGAAGCCTTGATGATAGTCAACCATTGTCTGCTCAAGTAACTCTCCTGGATGAGGTGGCGGAAGAAGAGGAGGAGGATGATGGGGATGAATATTTATGGGAGGAGGATGCTTCTGGTGGCTTTGCAAGGTCAGGTACAGGGTTTTTGCGGGACACAACTGATGTTGATTTGCAAGAAAGTGCTCCTCAACCCAGCACAAGCAGTGAATTGACACCTGGAACATTGGCCCACATGGCTGAGTATGCCTTGCGTATCCTTAAAAGGGACCCCCGCATTATCGAAATGATGACCGATGACAATTACTGGTTGGCCTTCCTCCTGGATCCACGATATAAAGGAAAATTACAAGATATCATGCCACATGAGAACCTTGAGCAAATATTGGCTAACAAACAAGAAACTCTTGTAGACCATTTGGTTCAGGCATTCCCAGCACACAGCGGCGGTGATGGTTCTCACACAAACCGTAGGGGGCAACATGGCAGAGGTGTGAGAGGTGCACAAATCCGAAGTGGCGTTGGACAGAGGGGTTTTATGACCAGTTTGTGGAGTGATTTCGCAATGACCGCTGACATGACAGGTACTGCTGCATCAATTCAAAGTGACAGGAGACAGCATTTGTCCAGTATGGTTACGAACTACTTTTCCTCCCTTATCGATGTTCTCCCTCACAGGTCATTCCCCTTTGATTACTGGGCATCAAAAATAGACACCTGGCCAGAATTGGCAGAATATGCATTACAGGAGCTCGCTTGCCCTGCTGCTAGTGTGCTATCAGAAAGAGTCTTCAGTGCTGCTGGTTGAATACTGACCGAAAAAAGGACACGTCTGGTTACCCAGAATGTTGATGATGTAACCTTCATTAAAATGAACCAATCATGGATTTAAAATTATTTTGCCCCACCTTCCCCTGCTGACACGTAGCTTGCCGGAAAAATGTCTTGGTTTTGGCCTCCTCTTACTGACTTCTCCAATTCCTCCATTTGCAGCTGCTGAATGTCCAACATAGGCCATTTTTACACCTCCTTAAATGGGCTTACTCATCCACAGGGCCGTGGTCACCACCTGGCGCAAGCAGCCATGCGAGTGCTGTTTGCCTGGACAGGTGGGTGTGCCCACTCTTGGGCGACGGCACTGGCACAGGGTCCCTCATAGTACAATGAAGTGTCTCTGACGGTGGTGGTGCACAACCAACGTCAGACACACCATCGTAATATGAGGGGCCCTGTGCCAGTACCGCCGTCGACGAGAGAGTGTTCCCCCCCAGCTCGAACAGTGCTCTACCACTTGCAAGACTTACCTCTCCCTGCTCCACCACTGTGTAGTCTGTGCTGTTAAATCCTTCAATGGCACTGCCAATACAAATTTGTTGAAATGATAGATGATAGTTAAAATATACAGGGGCCCTGGCCTCCATTTAGACCAGTTAATACTTTGCGCCTACTACCACTGTCTGATACTCAGCAGAGGAGCCCACCCCTGTACCTATCTATGCCACCTGTTTAGTCCTGTTACCAATTTTGAACTGCATTTAGCCTACTTTATTATTTGGGCCTACTAACTGTGTCTGCCACTCATTACAGTTGTTCTCCACTGAACAAAGCAATGCCGCCCGTTTAGTCCTGTTAACAATTTTGAACTGCATTTAGCCTAGTTTAATATTTGGGCCAACTACTAACTGTGTCTGACACTCATTACAGTTGTCCTCCACTGAACAAAGCAATGCCACCCATTTAGTCCTGTTAACAATTTTGAACTGCATTTAGCCTACTTTAGTATTTGGGCCTACTAACTGTGTCTGCCACTCATTACAGTTGTCCTCCACTGAACAAAGCAATGCCGCCCGTTTAGGCCTGTTAACAATTTTGAACTGCATTTAGCCTACTTTAATATTTGGGCCTACTAACTGTGTCTGCCACTCATTACAGTTGTCCTCCACTGAACAAAGCAATGCCACCCATTTAGTCCTGTTAACAATTTTGAACTGCATTTAGCCTACTTTAATATTTGGGCCTACTAACTGTGTCTGCCACTCATTACAGTTGTCCTCCACTGAACAAAGCAATGCCGCCTGTTTAGTCCTGTTACCAATTTTGAACTGCATTTAGCCTACTTTATTATCTGGGCCTATATCTGTGTTTCCTCCTAATCCTGCCCATTGCCAAGCCACTGCTAGATGAGTCTGCTGGTGCATTGACCCAGACCACTACATTCCCCTTGCACTCTACACAGCCAGAATCTGACACTGCTGAAAGTCAGCTTCCCCTTCCCACATACTATACCACCTTACACGGGGACAAAGAGGAAGGTGCAGATGAAAGTGCAGGTTCCTTGATCAGGTGGGGGGCATACTCGTTGGCGATGTCACTGGCACAGGGCCCCTCATAGTACGCAAAAGTGTCTCTGGCAGTGGGAGGCGCCACGCGCCGTCAAACACACCGCCGTACTATGAGGGGCTGTGGGGCCCTGTGTCAGTGCCAATGAGTGGGCCCCCCCTGCTTGCTCAGGATCACAGCACTTGCAAAGTTGAAATACTTACCTCTCCCTGCTCTACCGCTGTGATGTATTCCGCGTTTCCAGGGCCCACAAAAATCTTGAGCCAGCCCTACCCCCCACAACTTTAGCCAAATGACCCCCAGTTTTCAATGCCTAACTATTATTATAAAGTAAATTAAGATTGACATGCTTAAGTAATAAGATTTGATGTTTTTGGCATTAAAATGGGCACTGTAGGTGTTTTCCTGGCCTCCACTCACTGCCGACTTTGATTCCCCATTGACTTGCATTGGGTTTCGTGTTTCCGTCGGCCCCCGACTTTTCGCAATAATTGGCCGATTTCACCCGACACGACTTTTGACAAAGTTGGGTTTTGCGAAATCCGACTTGATCCGAAAAAAGTAAAAGTCGCTCAACTCTAGTCAGGACATCACCAGCAGCACTGAAGACACTATCTGAGAGAACACTGGCTGCCGGGCATGATAAAACCTCCAAGGTGTGTGAGGCGAGCTCAGGCCACTCATCCATTTTGGAAGACCAAAATGTGAAAGGGTCCAAACCCTCCCTTATGGTATTGATATTCAGTTCTAGATACTCCTGCACCATCCTCTCCATTCATTCACCACATGTAAGACTTGGACTCTGTTGTGCTGGTGCACGAGTTGGGTCTCAAAAAAGTGTCAAATAACTCACAGAAATTGCTTCTTCCACTTCCACTACTGCTGCTGCAGCTAATATTTTGGCATTGACGTGCTGGAGGTTGGAAATCTAGAGCTGTGATGCCAACTGTGTGTTTCACTGCTGTCTTGGGGAAAAGCTCTCTTAAGGTTGTGTAAAAGCGTGTTTTGATACTCCACCATTTGTGGGTCCCTTTCCAGGGCGAGAAGCATCTGACAAAATTTGGTTTTATAACGTGGATCTAACAGAATGGCAACCCAGTAGTCAGCAGTATTCCTTATTTTAAATATGGGGATAGGTTGCAAACAGTGCAGCAAGAAGGCACTCATATGTGTGGCTCCATCATGAAGTCTAAGCCCATGCTGTGTTGGTGGCTGGGTAACATTGAGGCTTGTTTCTTCCATCCTCTCCTGCCAAACATGAACAACAGAGAGGGGAGGATTATCCTCTTCATCTGACAGTTGCTCACCCATCATCTCTTTCACCTCCATTTGTTCCTCGGATCTTGTACCTTCGATAACAATTTGTCTGTTATCACCAGCCCCCCTCGATCGCATTAGTCCACCCTCCCTTGGCACCCGCCAGTGTAACGACAATCTTGAACTTAGAGACAATTTTATCCCTTCGGCATCCTCCTCTTCTTCTTGGACCACCATCTCCTGCTGCAGGCTATTCAAAGTCTGCTTCAGCATATAGATGACCAAAATAGTGATGCTGATGATGGCATCGTCAGCAATAACCATCTAAGTAGCCATTTTGAAACTGCAGAAGGGTGCAGATGTCTATAATCTTTGCTCTCTCTGTAAACGTGATATGCACCACGTCCATACTGCATTGGCTCAGTCTATACAATATGACATACTGCCTCAGGGCTCTTTGCTGCTGCCACAGTCACTGCAACATGTGCAGAGTGAAATTTCACCGTGTTGGCACATTGCATATCAACCTGTTAACTGGCATGGACAAAGACCTCTGTATTGATGCAAGTCGATAACCAGAATTGTGCGATCTCCAAGGTATACAGTTAGGGCCAGAAATATTTGGACAGTGACACAATTTTCGCGATTTGGGCTCTGCATGCCACCACATTGGATTTGAAATGAAACCTCTACAACAGAATTCAAGTGCAGATTGTAACGTTTAATTTGAAGGGTTGAACAAAAATATCTGATAGAAAATGTAGGAATTGTACACATTTCTTTACAAACACTCCACATTTTAGGAGGTCAAAAGTAATTGGACAAATAAACATAACCCAAACAAAATATTTTTATTTTCAATATTTTGTTGCAAATCCTTTGGAGGCAATCACTGCCTTAAGTCTGGAACCCATGGACATCACCAAACGCTGGGTTTCCTCCTTCTTAATGCTTTGCCAGGCCTTTACAGCCGCAGCCTTCAGGTCTTGCTTGTTTGTGGGTCTTTCCGTCTTAAGTCTGGATTTGAGCAAGTGAAATGCATGCTCAATTGGGTTTAGATCTGGAGATTGACTTGGCCATTGCAGAATGTGCCACTTTTTGGCACTCATGAACTCCTGGGTAGCTTTGGCTGTATGCTTGGGGTCATTGTCCATCTGTACTATGAAGCGCCGTCCAGTCAACTTTGCAGCATTTGGCTGAATCTGGGCTGAAAGTATATCCCGGTACACTTCAGAATTCATCCGGCTACTCTTGTCTGCTCTTATGTCATCAATAAACACAAGTGACCCAGTGCCATTGAAAGCCATGCATGCCCATGCCATCACGTTGCCTCCACCATGTTCTACAGAGGATGTGGTGTGCCTTGGATCATGTGCCGTTCCCTTTCTTCTCCAAACTTTTTTCTTCCCATCATTCTGGTACAGGTTGATCTTTGTCTCATCTGTCCATAGAATACTTTTCCAGAACTGAGCTGGCTTCTTGAGGTGTTTTTCTGCAAATTTAACTCTGGCCTGTCTATTTTTGTTATTGATGAATGGTTTGCATCTAGATGTGAACCCTTTGTATTTACTGTCATGGAGTCTTCTCTTTACTGTTGACTTAGAGACAGATACACCTACTTCACTGAGAGTGTTCTGGACTTCAGTTGATGTTGTGAACGGGTTCTTCTTCACCAAATTAAGTATGCGGCGATCATCCACCACTGTTGTCATCCGTGGACGCCCAGGCCTTTTTGAGTTCCCAAGCTCACCAGTCAATTCCTTTTTTCTCAGAATGTACCCAACTGTTGATTTTGCTACTCCAAGCATGTCTGCTATCTCTCTGATGGATTTTTTCTTTTTTTTCAGCCTCAGGATGTTCTGCTTCACCTCAATTGAGAGTTCCTTTGACCGCATGTTGTCTGCTCACAGCAACAGCTTCCAAATGCAAAACCACACACCTGGAATCCACCCCTGACCTTTTAACTACTTCATTGATTACAGGTTAACGAGGGAGACGCCTTCAGAGTTAATTGCAGCCCTTAGAGTCCATTGTCCAATTACTTTTGGTCCCTTGAAAAAGAGGACGCTATGCATTACAGAGCTATAATTCCTAAACCCTTTCTCCGATTTGGATGTGGAAACTATCATATTGCAGCTGGGAGTGTGCACTTTCAGCCCATATTATATATATAATTGTATTTCTGAACATGTTTTTGTAAACAGCTTAAATAACAAAACTTGTGTCACTGTCCAAATATTTCTGGCCCTAACTGTACTAATTTAATTACAGCCTGATTGCTGTGAGCCCTGGCTGCGCAGAATGGAGGTGGTGGGGATTCTCTGTGCACTGTGGGAACGTGTATCTCGTTAAGGCAGAAGTTGAGGGCACAGATGGAGGCCCTAGAAGAGAGAGAGGAGGCAGAAGTGGTGGAGGAATTGTTAAATGTAGAGGTTCGTCCTGCAAGCCTTGGGGATTCCAAGACTTGAGGAGCAGCACCTGTCTCCAAAGGGAACAGAGTCACCCAGTGCCCAGTCAGTGAGATGTAACGCCCTTCGCCATGCTTACTTTGCATACGCTGCTTACTCGTCCAAGTGTCTGTGGTGAAACGCACCATGGCAGACAGAGATTTAGTCAAGGAACTAGTGATGTTGTCTGCGACATGCTGGTGTAGCGCAGGCACAGCTGTGGATATGTTATGGTGGATTGAGAAACGTGTGGTGTGCTCATTCTCTGAGATCGGTCAAAAACAGCAGGCATGTCCACTTCCAGTGCAGCTGACGGCGAGCTCAGTCAGCTTGCTAGTGCGGGTAAAGAACCCTAGGTTCTGCGGTCAAAGGCCTGCGTCTCAATAGTTGGCACGGTAAGAGAGGAGCATTTTTGCGCAGTGGAATACCCACAGTGAAGCATGTTGATTGTGCATGTGAAGGTTCATACATATAGTAGTCAAATTATTGCACTTGTTACCTCAACAGTTTTTTTTTTAAGTTGGCAGATTACATGAGTTGGCTCATCCTTTGCAGTGTCAAAAAGGCCCAGGCTAGGCAACTCTTGTCATGTATGCGAGCTGCAGACCCGTGGATGCTGCTGGTCACAGGCCCAGTTGTGGCTGAGGATGCATTGCTCATCATGGCTGCATCACTATGTGTCTGTAACATATTGCAGAATGTAACCTTTTCGTCTTCCTCCTCAGATGACCTAATCAGTTGTATGCATCTATGTTCGCGCCAACTGGGATCTAACACCATCATCATCCTCTGTGTTATCACATTCCTCACCCTTGGAGTCACCCTCCTCCTCTTCATGCCCTGACAGCACAGTACAGTCTATGTGAACCTCAGATATGCGAGTCTTATCAGGATCAAGGCCCCAGGGGTTAACCTTACTTCATCCTGCCCTGGATCTAAGCTAAAAAATTTTAGGGCATCTTGACTCTGCAAAGCTTTTGAGTATGCTTCTGATGGACATGGCAAAGTATGTGTGAACAGCTCTTCAGACTCACCCATCTGTGGTTCCATACAGTCAGTTGTCCGGTTGGAGATTTGGGATGCAGGGTGAAGCAAGGGGAATTTGGGTGCCACCTCTGTGGACTGTACTGGGTGTGATGTTGAGGTGGAGGAAGAGGAGGAGAGGCCACTTGAAGCTGCGCTTGCCATCCACTCGAGCACATATCTTTCTGGACAGCAATGATGTTAGCACCACGCCAGATGCCTGCTCGGACAGGCAGGGTCTCTGGCGTGTCTCTTCAATCACTCATGCTGCAGACATTTCTTCCCTTCCCCATGCTCTGCATGCTTCCAACCTTCCTGTTTACAGTCTATGTTGTGCAAGGTCGCATACTAGTGCAAGTCCCTTTTGCTGCACGCTAGTGCAAATCCTGCTTGCTGCACTCTGATGCAAATCCTGCCTGCTGCACTCTAATGCAAATCCTGCCTGCTGCACTCTGATGCAAATCCTGCCTGCTGCACTCTAGTGCAAATCCTGCTTGCTGCACTCTGATGCAGACCCTGTCTGTTGCACTCTGGCACAAACTCTGTCTGCTGCACCCTGACACAAACTGCTGCGCTAAGATATGAACTTGGTCAGCTGCACTCTGATGCAAGCTCTGCCTGCTGCTCCATCCAGTCTGCCCTTCTGGGTCCAGCTGCTGGGCGACCCTTGGCCTTTCCTGGAGTAGCACCTGGCTTTCATCGAGAGCCAAGTCTAACCTCTCAATCAGAGGCTCTAGTGAACAGTCAGGTGATCGCTTAGTCATGCCCCTCCAGGCTCTCCGCGGTCCATGGCACAATGGTTCCGCAAACCACGTACGTGACAATCGACAAGGCGTACTGCTGTGCGTCTGCAAAGAAAGGTAGTAGAGTAGCCCGTCCAGTAACAGAAGTTGTCAGTTGTCTTTGTGAAGGAAGTGACATTGGTTCACCATTAGTGTTGAGCGATACCTTCCGATATCGGAAAGTATCGGTATCGGTTGGGATCGGCCGATATTCAAAAAATATTGGATATCGCCGATACCGATACCCGATCCCAATGCAAGTCAATGGGACCAAAATATCGGAATTAAAATAAACCCTTTCTTTCCTTGTAGGTTCATTCTACATCAAGGAAAACAACTAAGAATAATGTAGGATGTATTGTGGGAGGTGGCGGAGACATTAAAGGCAATGAGGTTTAGCCCAATCAAATAGAATAGCATGTTTTTTTTTCTTTTTAAGACGTTCGGAGTGAAAAAGATATTGAGTATGTAAATTTTTTTTAATTTTGTCAGATATTGATGTTTCACTATTCCACGCCCTTCCCCTTCTTTTTTTTTCTTTTTTTTTTTTTACTTTTCCCACACTTTCATCTTCATCATCATCAGCATCTTTGACATCAACTTCTTCTTCACCTTATTCATCTTCTTCTTCATCTTCTACCTATTTTTTTTTTTATTACATTCTTCATATTCATTTTATTCAACTATTATTATTCTTCCTATTCTACATATTCTTTTTATTCCACTGTTATTATTCTTCCTATTCTACTTCTTCATCATATTCTCATTTGTGACAGGCATTCCCGTAGTTGTTATCTATAAAAGTTGGAAGATTACACCTTCCGTTCTGCCAGTCACAAAAGTTACATTTGTCCGCGTTCAGTTTGGCCTGCAGCATCAGGCTTTATCCAGGGGCACCACGAGGAGGAACGGACTCACCCCCATACACTGCTTAGTCTTCTTCTGCATATAATTTAGATAATATCTTTTGCTCTGATATTAAGTCTTATGCTTAATGTTCTTCTGCTCTTTGTTCTGCAGCCTCTTGTTCTTCTGCTTCTCGGTCTTCCATGTCGTCGTCTCCAGGGTCGTCGTCTCCAGTGTCGTCATCTCCGCCGTCGTCGTCTCAGCCGTCGTCGTCTCCACCGTCGTCGTCGTCGTCATCGGGGTGGTCTTCCGGGTCGTCGTCGTCGTCATCGGGGTGGTCTTCCGGGTCGTCGACTTTAGGGTCTTCAACTTGGAAATGTAGCAGAAGGTACAAGAAGGCTGAGAAAATGCCAAGAACCAGCTGATGGAACTGGAACTCGGATGGCTACCCGAAGGTTCAAGAGCCTATGGAACTACCGAGGACCAGCTGACGTTACTGGAACCCGGTTACTAAGCAGGAGGTACCCGTGCTAAAAAGCACTACCAAGGACCGCCTGACGTTGGCGGAACTCGGATACCCAGAAGGAGGCACCTAAGCCAAAGGCTCTGCCCGGAACCAGCTGACGGTACTGGAACCAGGATGGGGAGCAGAAGGTACAAGAGCAAAAGACACTGCCGAGAACCAGCTGACGGTACTGGAACCCGGATGGGTAGCCGAAGGTCCAAGAGCCAATGGAACTACCGAGGACCAGCTGACGTTACTGGAACCCGGTTACTAAGCAGGAGGTACCCGTGCCCGAAAGCACTACCAAGGACCACCTGACGTTGGTGGAACTTGGATACCCAGAAGGAGGCACCTAAGCCAAAGGCTCTGCCCGGAACCAGCTGACAGTACTGGAACCAGGATGGGGAGCAGAAGGTACAAGAGCAAAAGACACTGCCGAGAACCAGCTGACGGTGCTGGAACCAGGTGGTGGACCTGAAGGTCCACAGGAGAGGAGAGAACAGCTAGGCCGCGAGGCAGCCGCAGTTACCGAACCCCAACAGTCCTACAGGGGGAGCTGGGCCTACTGGCACTACAGAACCAGCCTTGACTACCAGTTCACGCAGCCCACATAGGAAGCTCCTAAACTGGAGGCACCCTGGAGTTGGCTAACCCGACCGCACCACGACGGGGCAAGCATAGGCGTCTCAGTGAGCTTGACACAACCTGGAAACAGCTGGCAGTGCTGAAACCAGGCTTGGCACGAGGGAGTACCTGTGTCAAGAACACTGCCGAGAACCAGCTGGCGGTGCTGGAACCCAGATGCGTTGCCCCAGTGTGCAAGAGCCAATGGCACGACCGAGGACCAGCTGGCGGTGCTGGAACCCGGTTACTAAGCTGTAGGTGCCCGCGCTTAAAAGCACTACCAAGGACCGCCTGACGTTGGCGGAACTCGGATACCCAGGAGGAGGCACCTAAGCCAAAGGCTCGGCCTGGAACCAGCTGACGGTGCTGGAACCAGGTGGTGGACCTGAAGGTCCACAGGAGAGGAGAGAACAGCTAGGCCGCGAGGCAGCCGCAGTTACCGAACCCCAACAGTCCTACAGGGGGAGCTGGGCCTACTGGCACTACAGAACCAGCCTTGACTGCCAGTTCACGCAGCCCACATAGGAAGCTCCTAAACTGGAGGCACCCTGGAGTTGGCTAACCCGACCGCACCACGACGGGGCAAGCATAGGCGTCTCAGTGAGCTTGACACAACCCGGAAACAGCTGGCGGTGCTGAAACCAGGCTTGGCACGAGGGAGTACCTGTGTCAAGAACACTGCCGAGAACCAGCTGGCGGTGCTGGAACCCAGATGCGTTGCCCCAGTGTGCAAGAGCCAATGGCACGACCGAGGACCAGCTGGCGGTGCTGG
This sequence comes from Ranitomeya imitator, assembly GCF_032444005.1. Classification (NCBI taxonomy): domain Eukaryota; kingdom Metazoa; phylum Chordata; class Amphibia; order Anura; family Dendrobatidae; genus Ranitomeya; species Ranitomeya imitator. The sequence continues at coordinate 382,381,023 of NC_091284.1, forward strand.
AACCCGGTTACTAAGCTGTAGGTGCCCGCGCTTAAAAGCACTACCAAGGACCGCCTGACGTTGGCGGAACTCGGATACCCAGGAGGAGGCACCTAAGCCAAAGGCTCGGCCTGGAACCAGCTGACGGTGCTGGAACCAGGTGGTGGACCTGAAGGTCCACAGGAGAGGAGAGAACAGCTAGGCCGCGAGGCAGCCGCAGTTACCGAACCCCAACAGTCCTACAGGGGGAGCTGGGCCTACTGGCACTACAGAACCAGCCTTGACTGCCAGTTCACGCAGCCCACATAGGAAGCTCCTAAACTGGAGGCACCCTGGAGTTGGCTAACCCGACCGCACCACGACGGGGCAAGCATAGGCGTCTCAGTGAGCTTGACACAACCCGGAAACAGCTGGCGGTGCTGAAACCAGGCTTGGCACGAGGGAGTACCTGTGTCAAGAACACTGCCGAGAACCAGCTGGCGGTGCTGGAACCCAGATGCGTTGCCCCAGTGTGCAAGAGCCAATGGCACGACCGAGGACCAGCTGGCGGTGCTGGAACCCGGTTACTAAGCTGTAGGTGCCCGCGCTTAAAAGCACTACCAAGGACCGCCTGACGTTGGCGGAACTCGGATACCCAGGAGGAGGCACCTAAGCCAAAGGCTCGGCCTGGAACCAGCTGACGATGCTGGAACCAGGTGGTGGACCTGAAGGTCCACAGGAGAGGAGAGAACAGCTAGGCCGCAAGGCAGCCGCAGTTACCGAACCCCAACAGTCCTACAGGGGGAGCTGGGCCTACTGGCACTACAGAACCAGCCTTGACTGCCAGTTCACGCAGCCCACATAGGAAGCTCCTAAACTGGAGGCACCCTGGAGTTGGCTAACCCGACCGCACCACGACGGGGCAAGCATAGGCGTCTCAGTGAGCTTGACACAACCCCGAAACAGCTGGCGGTGCTGAAACCAGGCTTGGCACGAGGGAGTACCTGTGTCAAGAACACTGCCGAGAACCAGCTGGCGGTGCTGGAACCCAGATGCGTTGCCCCAGTGTGCAAGAGCCAATGGCACGACCGAGGACCAGCTGGCGGTGCTGGAACCCGGTTACTAAGCTGTAGGTGCCCGCGCTTAAAAGCACTACCAAGGACCGCCTGACGTTGGCGGAACTCGGATACCCAGGAGGAGGCACCTAAGCCAAAGGCTCGGCCCAGAACCAGCTGACAGTGCTGGAACCAGGTGGTGGACCCGAAGGCCCACAGGAGAGGAGAGAACAGCTAGGCCGCGAGGCAGCCGCAGTTACCGAACCCCAACAGTCCTACAGGGGGAGCTGGGCCTACTGGCACTACAGAACCAGCCTTGACTGCCAGTTCACGCAGCCCACATAGGAAGCTCCTAAACTGGAGGCACCCTGGAGTTGGCTAACCCGACCGCACCACGATGGGGCAAGCATAGGCGTCTCAGTGAGCTTGACACAACCTGGAAACAGCTGGCGGTGCTGAAACCAGGCTTGGCACGAGGGAGTACCTGTGTCAAGAACACTGCCGAGAACCAGCTGGCGGTGCTGGAACCCAGATGCGTTGCCCCATTGTGCAAGAGCCAATGGCACGACCGAGGACCAGCTGACGGTGCTGGAACCCGGTTACTAAGCTGTAGGTGCCCGCGCTTAAAAGCACTACCAAGGACCGCCTGACGTTGGCGGAACTCGGATACCCAGGAGGAGGCACCTAAGCCAAAGGCTCGGCCCGGAACCAGCTGACGGTGCTGGAACCAGGTGGTGGACCCCAAGGCCCACAGGAGAGGAGAGAACAGCTAGGCCGCGAGGCAGCCGCAGTTACCGAACCCCAACAGTCCTACAGGGGGAGCTGGGCCTACTGGCACTACAGAACCAGCCTTGACTACCAGTTCACGCAGCCCACATAGGAAGCTCCTAAACTGGAGGCACCCTGGAGTTGGCTAACCCGACCGCACCACGACGGGGCAAGCATAGGCGTCTCAGTGAGCTTGACACAACCCGGAAACAGCTGACGGTGCTGAAACCAGGCTTGGCACGAGGGAGTACCTGTGACAAGAACACTGCCGAGAACCAGCTGGCGGTGCTGGAACCCAGATGCGTTGCCTATTAAAGATTGTCTTCCTAGAGCCCCAACTAGCGGTGTTGGAGCTAAGGGTAAGCAGGGGGAGCAGAGTGTAGGCCGAAGCCTGCACTGGAGGCAGCTTTGTGTCTGCGTTGCGTTTGCAGGACACTTTGCCGGCTACACAGTGGGGGAACAGCTGGCGTTGCTGAACCCCACTAACACAATGGCGTGTGTTTTTCTCTGTGCAGCTAGCACTTGCGGTCAAAAACTAGCGATGTTAGAGCCCGTGTTGAAGCAGGAGGAGGAGGAGAGGAGCAGAGTGTAGGCCGAAGCCTATTTGAACCAATTTCAAATGAAACCTTTAACCCCCCCTCAGGTGTTACAAAGTAAAAGAGACACACCTTGTGCAGTATTAATGCTGCACAAGTGAAAGGTTGCTCTATTAATTTGTCTACTTGCACACGCTGAATGAAAGACGTACACAATTTAGCCCATTCTACAGTCAAACTGTAGTGGATGCGTGACTTGGCTTTTTAAGGAGATGCAGCACAGGTGTCCCAAATAACGCCTTGGTGCTTGGCGCAGCTTCCTGAGCGTTGTTATTTGCTGTACAGGAGTCTGCGCTCTTGTGTTATCCCTTGGCAATGCCCTGTTAGAGCTGCCCGTCTTATGACCTCATTTCATGTTGGCCGGTGCGGTTAACGATGGCCATAAATCCCAGACCCACAGTGCCTTTTCATAAAGTCACACTGCGGTGCTGTGATTCGTGGCCTTGAGCAGTAAATATTTTGGCCGCTCACACACGTCCTTACACCTGCTTCAGACTGGGCGGCCTCTGCTGATCCCTTCTCGCTTGCCGCGGCCATGAGGCTGCACAGTCTGAAGAAGGCGGAAGGAGATGAGTTAAGACAGGTGAAGATATGCACTGCTCGTGCCCATCAATCACACCCTCGCAGTCAAAATAAGACAACGAGGAGCATTGTTTCAGGCAGGGCGGACGCACAGACGCAACAAGCCAACCAATGATGTCAGAAGACGGGAAGCGCTACCAAGGGGGGTGCTGCGTATCATTAGAAAGGAAAGTCACACCTCAGGGACAGTGGAATGGTCTCAATGAGACACATTTTGTACGTTTTGAGTTCCACGTGGGCAAGGACAAAAAGTCAGCCACCTTGTACAAATGCAGCAGTACTGCTGTACAAGGTGGCTGTTATACATAGAAACACCTGGGGGTGGGGGGCAGGCTCCCTTCAATTTCAGTTCATGTGCCTGCGTGGCGTTTGCAGGACACGTTGCCAGCTACACAGCAGGGGAACAGCTGGCGGTGCTGAACCCCACTAACACATTGGCTGGTGTTTTTCTCTGTGCAGCTAGCATGTCCGGGCAGAAACTGGCGTTGTTTGAGCCGAGGGTCAGCAGGAGGAGGAGAGGAGCAAAGTGTAGGCCGAAGCCTGCACTGGTGGCAGCTTTTGTTCTGTTGTGCCAGCGTGGCTTGTGCTGGACACGTTGCCGACTACACAGCAGGGGAACAGCTGGCGTTGCTGAACCCCACTAACACATTGACTGGTGTTTTTCTCTGTGCAGCTAGCAGTTCCGGGCAAAAACTAGCGGTGTTTGAGCCCAGGGTCAGCAGGAGGAGTAGAGGAGCAGAGTGTAGGCCGAAGCCTAGTTGAACCAATTTCAAAGGTTACCTTTAACCCCCCCCTCAGGTGTTGCAAGGTACAAGAGCCACACCTTGAACAGCATTAATGATGCACAAGTCAAAGGTTGCTCTATTTAATTTTGCTCCTTGCACACGCTGAATTAAACACGTACACTATTTAGCCCATTATACTGTCAAACAGTAGTGGAGGCGTGACTAGTCTACTAGTCTTTTTAAGGAGACGCAGCACAGGTGTACAAATTTACACCTAGGTGCTGTGCGCAGATTCCTTACCGTTGTTATTTGCAGTACAGGAAACTGCGCTCTTGTGTTATCCCTTGGCAATACCCTGTTAGTGCAGGCCGTCTCATGACCTCATTTCATGTTGGCCGGTGCGGTTAACGATGGCCATAAATCCCAGACCCACAGTGGCTTTTCCTAAAGTCACACTGCGGTGCTGGGATTCGTGGCCTTGTGCAGTAAATATGTTCGCCGCTCACACATGTCCTTACACCTGCTTCAGACTGGGCGGCCTCAGCTGATCCCTTATCGCATGCCGCGGCCATGAGGCCGCACAGTCAGAAGAAGGCGGAAGGAGGGGAGTGAAGACAGGGGAACATATGCACTGCTCGTGCCCATCAATCACACCCTCGCAGTCAAAATATATGAGACAACGGGGGGCGTTGTGTCGGGCAGGGGGGACGCACAGGCACAGCCAGCCAACCAATGATGTCAGGAGACGGGCAGCGCTAACAATGGGGGTGCTGCGTGTCATTAAAAAGGAAAGTCACACCTCAGGGACATTGTAATGGTCTGTAATGAGACACATTTTGTACTTGTTGAGTTCCACGTGTGCAAGGAGAAAAAGTCAGCCACCTTGTACAAATGCAGCAGTACTGCTGTACAAGGTGGCTGTTATACATAGAAACACCTGGGGGGGTGGGGGGCAGGCTCCCTTCAATTTCAGTTCATGTGCCTGCGTGGCGTTTGCAGGACACGTTGCCAGCTACACAGCAGGGGAACAGCTGGCGGTGCTGAACCCCACTAACACATTGGCTGGTGTTTTTCTCTGTGCAGCTAGCATGTCCGGGCAGAAACTGGCGTTGTTTGAGCCCAGGGTCAGCAGGAGGAGGAGAGGAGCAAAGTGTAGGCCGAAGCCAGCTCTGGTGGCAGCTTTTGGTCAGTTGTGCCAGCGTGGCTTGTGCTGGACACGATGCCGACTACACAGCAGGGGAACAGCTGGCGGTGCTGAACCCCACTAACACATTGGCTGGTGTTTTTCTCTGTGCAGCTAGCATGTCCGGGCAGAAACTGGCGTTGTTTGAGCCCAGGGTCAGCAGGAGGAGTAGAGGAGCAGAGTGTAGGCCGAAGCCTAGTTGAACCAATTTCAAAGGTTACCTTTAACCCCCCCCTCAGGTGTTGCAAGGTACAAGAGCCACACCTTGAACAGCATTAATGATGCACAAGTCAAAGGTTGCTCTATTTAATTTTGCTCCTTGCACACGCTGAATAAAACACGTACACTATTTAGCCCATTATACTGTCAAACAGTAGTGGAGGCGTGACTACTAGTCTTATTAAGGAGATGCAGCACAGGTGTCAAAATTTACACCTAGCTGCTGTGCGCAGATTCCTGAGCGTTGTTATTTGCTGTACAGGAGTCTGCGCTATTGGGATCCCTTGGCCATGCGCTGTGAGCGCTTCCTGTCTTCTGACCTCATTTAATATCGGCCGTTACGGTTAGCGATGGACGTGAATCCCAGACCCACAGTGTGTTTTCAAAAAATCACACTGCGTGGCTGGGATTCGTGGCCTTGTTCAGTAAATATGTTTGACGCTCACACATGTCCTTACACCTGCTTCAGACTGGGCGGCCTCATCTGATCCCTTATCGCCTGCCGCGGCCATGAGGACACCCAGTCTGAAGAAGGCGGAAGGAGATGAGTGAACACAGGCAAACATATGCACTGCACATGCCCATCAATCACACCCTCGCTGTTCAAAAAAATAAGACACCGAGGGGCGTTGTTTCGAGCAGGGCAGACGCACAGGCGCAGCCAGCTAACCAATGATGTCAAAAGACGGGCAGCGCTAACAAGGGTGGTGCTGCGTATCATTAGAAAGGAAAGTCACACCTCAGGGACAGTGGAATGGTCTCAATGAGACACATTTTGTACGTGTTGAGTTCCACGTGGGCTAGGAGAAAAAGTCAGCCACCTTGTACAAATGCAGCAGTACTGCTGTACAAGGTGGCTGTTTTACATAGAAACACCTGGGGGTGGGGGGCAGGCTCCCTTCAATTTCAGTTCATGTGCCTGCGTGGCGTTTGCAGGTCACGTTGCAAGCTACACAGCAGGGGAACAGCTGGCGGTGCTGAACCCCACTGACACATTGACTGGTGTTTTTCTCTGTGCAGCTCGCATGTCCGGGCAAAAACTGGCGGTGTTAGAGCCCAGGGTCAGCAGGAGGAGGAGAGGAGCAATGTGTAGGCCGAAGCCTGCACTGGTGGCAGCTTTGGTCAGTTGTGCCAGCGTGGCTTGTGCTGGACACGATGCCGGCTACACAGCGGGAGAACAGCTGGCGGTGCTGAACCCCACTAACACATTGGCTGGTGTTTTTCTCTGTGCAGCTAGCACTTTCGGGCAGAAACTGGCGGTGTTTGAGCCCAGGGTCAGCAGGAGGAGGAGAGGAGCAGAGTGTAGGCCGAAGCCTGCACTGGTGGCAGCTTTTGGTCAGTTGTGCCAGCGTGGCTTGTGCTGGACACGATGCCGACTACACAGCAGGGGAACAGCTGGCGGTGCTGAACCTCACTAACACATTGACTGGTGTTTTTCTCTGTGCAGCTAGCAGTTCCGGGCAAAAACTAGCGGTGTTTGAGCCCAGGGTCAGCAGGAGAGGAGCAGAGTGTAGGCCGAAGCCTAGTTGAACCAATTTCAAAGGTTACCTTTAACCCCCCTCAGGTGTTGCAAGGTACAAAAGCCACACCTTGTGCAGCATTAATGCCGCACAAGTAAAAGGTTGCTCTATTTGTTTTGCTCCTTGCACACGCTGACTAAAACACGTACACTATTTAGCCCATTATACTGTCAAACAGTTGTGGAGGCGTGACTTGTCTTTTTAAGGAGACGCAGCACAGGTGTCAAAATTTGCACCTAGGTACTGGGCGCAGATTCCTGAGCGTTGTTATTTGCTGTACAGGAGTCTGCGCTATTGTGATCCCTTGGCCATGCGCTGTGAGCGCTTCCTGTCTTCTGACCTCATTTCATTTCGGCCGTTGCGGTTAGCGATGGACATGAATCCCAGACCCACAGTGTGTTTTCAAAAAATCACACTGCGTGGCTGGGATTCGTGGCCTTGTGCAGTAAATAGGTTTGCCGCTTACACATGTCCTTACACCTGCTCCAGACTGGGCGGCCTCAGCTGATCCCTTATCGCCTACCACGGCCAGGAGGCCGCACAGTCTGAAGAAGGCGGAAGGAGATGAGTTAAGACAGGCGAACATATGCACTGCTCGTGCCCATAAACCACACCCTCGCTGACAAAATAAATATGACAACGAGGGGCGTTGTTTCTAGCAGGGCGGATGCACAGGCGCAGCCAGCTAACCATGATGACAAAAGACGGGAAACGCTACCAAGGGGGGTGCTGCGTATCATTAGAAAGGAAAGTCACACCTCAGGGACAGTGGAATGGTCTCAATGAGACACATTTTGTACGTGTTGAGTTCCACGTGGGCAAGGAGAAAAAGTCAGCCACCTTGTACAAATGCAGCAGTACTGCTGTACTAGGTGGCTGTTATACATAGAAACACCTTGGGGGGTGGGGCCAGGTTCCCCTTAATTTCAGTTCATGTGCCTGCGTGGCGTTTGCAGGTCACATTGCCGGCTACACAGCAGGGGAACAGCTGGCGTTGCTGAACCCCACTAACACATTGGCTGGTGTTTTTCTCTGTGCAGCTAGCACTTCCGGGCAAAAACTAGCGGTGTTTGAGCCCAGGGTCAGCAGGAGGAGGAGAGGAGCAGAGTGTAGGCCGAAGCCTGCACTGGTGGCAGCTTTTGTTCTGTTGTGCCAGCGTGGCTTGTGCTGGACACGTTGCCGACTACACAGCAGGGGAACAGCTGGCGGTGCTGAGCCCCACTGACACATCACCTAGTGTTTTTTCTGTGTAGACAACACTTCCAGGTGGCAACTGACAGTGTTGAAACCCAGGGAATCAAAGAGGAGCAGAGTGTAGGCCGAAGCCTGCAGTGGAGCAAGTTGAAAGGGAACCTTTAACACCCCCCCCCCAGGCATTTGTTGCTGAAAGAGCCATCTTGTACAGCAGTAATACTGCACATGGAAAATGGTGGCTCCGAAAATTATGCTCCTTGCAAACGCTGAAGTACACACTCATATAATGTGTCCCCTCACACCGTCAAACCATCCCGGAAGTGGGACTTTCCTTTGTAATGTGACACAGCACAGCCGTCATTCCAACCTCCTTGGTGCCGGGCGCCACCTCCTCAACGTTGTTTGGTTCTGTCACGGAGCCCGCGCTGTAATGTTATCCCTTGGCCATGCACAGTTAGCGGTGCCCATCTTCTGACATCATGTAGGTGTCAGGCTGGCAGTGCCTGTGCGTCCAAGCTGCCCGAGATCCAACCTTGCAGTGTCATCTAATGTAGTCCCACTGCGGGCCAGGGATCCATGGGCATGCGCAGTGCATGTCATCGCCTCTCACTCACCTCCTTCCTGCTTCTTCAGACTGTGCGGCGTCACGGCCGTGGCATGCTATTAGGGATCAGCTGACGCCGCCTAGTCTGAAGAAGCGTGAAGAAGGGGAGTGAGAGGCTAGTATATGCACTGCGCATGGCCATGGATACCAGGCCCACTGTGGGATCACATTAGACGACACTGCGAGGTGTGATTTCGGGCAGCGTGGACGCACAGGCGCAGCCAGGACGACAACAAATGATGTCAGAGGACGGGCAGCGCAAACTGTGCATGGCCAAGGGATAACATAACAGCGCAGGGTCCATGACGGAATCAAACAACGCTAAGGAGGCAGCGCACGGTGCCAAGGGGGTAGCAATGACGGCTGTGCTGCGTCACATTACAAAGGAAAGTCCCACCTCCGGGACGGTTGGACGGTGTGAGGGGACACATTACATGAGTGTGTAGTTAAGCGTTTGCAAGGTGCATAATTTCAAGAGCGACCTTTCCCTTGTGCAGTATTAGTGCTGCACATGGTGGCTCTTTCAGTAACAAACGCCTGGGGGGGGGGGGACAGGTCCCCTTACATTTTAGTTGTGCCAGCGTGGCGGTCGCATGACACGTTGCCGGATACACAGCTGGGGATCAGCTGACGTTACTGAACCCCAATAACAGAGGAGCGACTGTTGACTGTGCACACAGCACTTCCAGGCACCAACTGGCGGTGTTAGAGCCCAGGGACAGCAGGAGGAGCAGATTGGAGGTATTGCCGCACACACAGCTGGGGATCAGCTGACGCTACTGAACCCCAATAACAGAGGAGCGACTGTTGACTGTGCACACAGCACTTCCAGGCACCAACTGGCGGTGTTAGAGCCCAGGGACAGCAGGAGGAGCAGATTGGAGGTATTGCCGCACACACAGCTGGGGATCAGCTGACGTTACTGAACCCCAATAACAGAGGAGCAACTGTTGACTGTGCACACAGCACTTCCAGGCACCAACTGGCGGTGTTAGAGCCCAGGGACAGCAGGATGAGCAGATTGGAGGTATTGCCGCACACACAGCTGGGGATCAGCTGACGTTACTGAACCCCAATAACAGAGGAGCGACTGTTGACTGTGCACACAGCACTTCCAGGCACCAACTGGCAGTGTTAGAGCCCAGGGACAGCAGGAGGAGCAGAGGAACAGAGTGTAGGCCGAAGCCTGATTGGAGCAAGTTGAAAGGAAACCTTTAACCCCCCCCCCAAGACGTTTGTAGCTGAAAGAGCCATCTTGTGCAGCACTAAGGATGCAAAAGGAAAAGGTTGCTCTTTTAATTATGCTCCTTGCAAACACCGAAGTAAACACTAAAAATGTGTCCCTTTATACCGTTAAACCGTTCCGGAGGTGCGAATTTCCTTCGTAATGGGACACAGCACAGCTGTCATTCCTATCCCCTTGATGCCGTGCGCTGCCTCCTCAGCGTTGTTTTAAGCTGTCACGGAGCCTGCGCTGTTCTGTTAGCCCTTGGCCATGCCCAATTAGCGCTGCCTGTCTTCTGACATAATTTGGTGTCAGGCTGTCAGTGCCTGTGCGTCCACGCTGCTCCAGATCCCACCTCGCAGTCTCGTCTAACGTAATCCCACTGCGGGCCTTGGAACCATGGGCATGCACAGTGCATAACCTCGACTCTCACTCCCCTCCTTCCCTCTTCTTCAGACTGTGCGGTGTCACGGCCGTGGCATGCTAGGGATCAGCTGACAGCATACAGTCTAAGGAAGGCGGAGGGAAATGAGCGAGAGCCCGAGGGGAAGATATGCACTGCGCATGCCCATGGATCCCAGGCCCGCAGTGTGACTCAATCAGAAGACACTGCGAGGCGGGATCTCGGGCAGCGCGGCCGCACAGGCGCAGCCAGCCTGACACCAAATTATGTCAGAAGACAGGCAGCGCAAATAGGGCATGCCCAAGGGATAACAGAACAGCGCAGGCTCCGTGACAGCTTAAAACAACGCTGAGGAGGCAGCGCATGGCACCAAGGGGGTAGGAATGACGGCTGTGCTGCGTCACATTACGAAGGAAAGTCCCAGCTCCGGGACGGTATAACGGTATCAGTGAACACATTTTATAAGTGTTAAGTTCTGCGTGTGCAAAGAGCTAAAAAAAAAGAGCTACCTTTTCCTTGTGCAGCATTACTGCTGCACAAGATGGCTCTTTCAGTAACAAACGACGGGGGGGGGGGGACAGGTTCCCTTACATTTAGGTTATGGGACCAGCGTGGCGGTCGCAGGACACATTGCCGGCTACACAGCTGGGGATCAGCTGACGTTCCTGAAACCCAATAACACTGGGTCGTATGTTTTTACTGTGCAGCCTGCACTTCTGAGCCGCAACTGGCGGTGTTGGAGCCCAGGAATAGCAGTTCAGGTGGTAGAAAGATGAACACAGCAGGAGACCTGGATGACACCCAATTACTTAATCAGGCAGAGGAGTGGCAAATTCCTGCGAGATCCAGGCCTGGTTCATTTTCAGGAAAGTAAGCCGGTCAACGTTATCGGAGGATAGTCGCATGCGACGGTCTGTTAGTACACCACCTGCGGCACTAAAGACACGTTCCGATAAGACACTAGCCGCAGGGCAAGCCAGCACCTCCAATGCATACTGGCTTAGCTCTGGCCATGTATCCAGCTTAGAGACCCAAAACTTGAACGGGGAAGAGCCGTCTGGGAGTACAGTAAGAGGGCAAGCCATGTAGTCTGTCACCATCTGACGGAACCGTTGCCTCCTGCTGACTGGAGCCGCCGGTGATGGTGTAGACATTTGGGGCGGGCACACAAAAGTGTGCCAGAGTTGTGCCATACTGGGCTTGCCTTGGGCAGAGGCATTGCTTCTGCTCCCTCTTTGGGCAGAGCCTTCCCCACTGCCTCGACGCACTGAGCTGCTTTGTAAAGCACTAGCAGCACTCCTCTCAGTTGGACAGGAGAAGATGATGGAATTCACCAGTGTGTCGTGGTACTCCCGCAATTTACGCTCCCGGGTCAACGCAGGGATGAGGTTTTGGACGTTGTCCCGGTAGCGAGGATCGAGGAGGGTGAACACCCAATAATCAGGCATGTTGAGAATGTGGTCGATGCGGCGGTCGTTTCTCAGGCACTGCAGCATGAAATCCACTATGTGCTGCAGAGTGCCAACTGGCCCAGAAACGCTGTCCCCTGCTTGAGACATGATCTCTGCCCGCTCGTCATCACCCCACCCTCGCTGTACACACTGACCACTGGACAATTGTGTCGCTCCCTCCTCTGGACGGAGCTCTTCCTCCTCCATTGACTCCTCCTCATCCTCCTCACAAATTGGCCCCTGCGTACCCCTTTGTGAGGAACCACGTGGCGCTGACTCTCCAGAAGCTGATGGAAAAGGTGACTCCTCATCCTCCACCTCTTCCACCACATCATCCCTTAACCCTTGCAAAGTTTGCTGAAGCAGGCAGATAAGGGGGACAGTCATGCTGACTAGTGCATCATCTGCACTTGCCATCCGCGTGGAATAATCAAAAGGACGCAAAACCTGGCAGACGTCCTTCATAGTGGCCCACTCTGTGGTTGTGAAGTCTGATCGGCGCTGACTGCGACTTCTTTGCGCCTGATGCAGCTGGTACTCCATAACTGCTTGCTGCTGCTCACACAACCGCTCCAACATATGTAACGTGGAATTCCACCGGGTAGGTAGGTCACATATGATGCGGTGTTCCGGAAGGCGGAATCGGCGCTGCAGAGCAGCAATGCGGGATCTGGCCAAGCTGGAACGCCGCAAGTGAGCACACTCTAGGCGGACCTTGTGCAGCAGGGCATCAAGATCCGGATAGTCCCTCAGAAAACTCTGCACAACCAAATTGAGCACATGTGCCAGACATGGGATGTGAGTGAGGTTGCCAAGGGCCAAAGCTGCCACCAGATTTCGGCCATTGTCACACACTACCATGCCTGGCTGGAGATTCGCTGGCAGTAACCACACATCGCTCTCCTGCTTGATGGCATTCCAGAGCTCCTGCGCTGTGTGGCTTCGATGCCCCAATGAAACTAGTTTCAAGACGGCCTGCTGACGTTTGGCCACGGCTGTGCTCATGTCGGTCATAGGTAAACGTTCACGGGTCCATGTGGAGGTGGACTGTGACGGATCCTGCAGAGAGGAATCAGAGGAACTGGTGTAAGAGGAGGAGTTGTTGCGTACAGACTGGATTCCTGCAATCCTTGGAGTGGGCAGGACACGTCCTGCGCCACTCGCACGATCTGTACCTGGCTCAACAACATTAACCCAATGGGCAGTGAGGGAAACATATCGCCCCTGTCCATGCTGACTGGTCCACGCATCGGTGGTGAGGTGGACCTTGCTACTGACGGCGTTCAGTAGCGCATGTTTTATGTTTGCCTCAACATGCCTGTGCAGGGCAGGGACAGCCTGCCTGCTGAAGTAAAAGCGGCTGGGCACCTTGTACTGTGGGACTGCCAATGCCATCAAGTCACGGAAGCTGTCAGTCTCCACCAGCCTGAACGCGAGCATTTCCAGGGACAACAGTTTGGCAATGCCTGCATTCAGAGCCTGTGCTCGGGGGTGGTTGGCCGAGAATGCCCGCCTTTTCTCCCATGCCTGGACTACCGATGGCTGTAGAGTAGACTGGGAGTGTGAGGATGACTGGGAAGGTGGTGCTGTGGGTGGAATTACACTAGGTCTCTGGACAACAGTGGAGGAAGAGGCAACACGAGATGAAGAGGTGGTAGCTGCCGCTGTTGGTTGGCCTACGTCTTCACTGTGTTTCTGTAACTCCACCGCGTGCCTGTTCCGCACATGTTTCCACATATTTGTGGTATTGAGGTTGCTGACACTTTTACCTCTTTTTACTTTCTGATGACACAGCTTGCATTTGACAAAACAAACGTCATCTGCAACTGTGTCAAAAAAGGACCAGGCACTGCAAGTCTTGGGAGCGCCCTTTTTGGCTTTGGAAAGAGACAGGCTCCTAACGGGTGCCAAAGTGGAGGCTACAGGCTCCGCAGTCTTCCCCCTCCCTCTCCCTCTTTGGCCCGTAAGGGGAAGCTCTTCCTCAGAGCTGCTCCCACCACCTTCCTGTTCCTCACGCCACGATGGGTCAAGGACCTCATCATCTCCACTACCCTCTGCCACCAACTGCTCCTCCTGGGTAGTCTCGGCAGCACAGTACGCATCAGAAAGCGGCACCTGAGTTTCATCATCAGATGCGTACTGCGCTGTGGTCACCGGAGGCACTGGCCCACCTGCCTCTTCAGAGTCAGAGAGATAAAGCTTTTGGGCATCACTGCACACTGCCTCTTCTTCCATTTCTCCAATGCTGCTTGGCTGGCCCCCTGTTTCCAAGCCAAGAGATTCAGAGAACAGAAGTAGAGACGGCTCCTGTCCTGGGCTCTCTGACTGCCTGGCCAATTTGGCAGGTGGTGAAGAGACAGATGGCTGCTCTCCAGTGCTCTGTGCCTGAGAGGATGTGGCACTAACTGAAGTCGATGCCGAGGCGTTAGCTGCCATCCACCCGACAACGGCTTCAATTTGGTCTTCACGTAGCAGCGGTGCACGGCGCTCTCCGACAAAGCTGCGCATGAAGGACTGTTCCCTGCTGAAACTGAGTGACGACGAGTCACCGGCAGGTGGTGAAGAGACAGATGGCTGCTCTCCAGTGCTCTGTGCCTGAGAGGATGTGGCACTAACTGAAGTCGATGCCGAGGCGTTAGCTGCCATCCACCCGACAACGGCTTCAATTTGGTCTTCACGTAGCAGCGGTGCACGGCGCTCTCCGACAAAGCTGCGCATGAAGGACTGTTCCCTGCTGAAACTGAGTGACGACGAGTCACCGGCGCCCGCAGCAGGCACAGAATCACCACATCCTCTCCCTGCTCCTCTCCCTGCTCCGCGCCCACGCCCACGTGCCTTACTCCCTGCCCTCTTCATCTTGGTTGACAGATAAAGATAAGCAGAAAAGTACTAAGGCCTTAGTGTGCTTATTCCTGAAATGCTCCTCCTAACAGGTGTAAGAAACACTAATGTTGTAAATTGTGGAGTAAACTTTATTATTTTTCAAATGTGGCCTACACAAGTGTTAAGTTGTGTTTGGTGAACTTAACTTTTTTTTTGGTGCAGATCGGGCTACAGAGCTAGTTTAAATCACACGGAGACCGTGTAGACAGCCGTAAACTGCGCTGCAAGGCCAAAAAACCCTCCTCTCGGTTATCCTATATAGTGTTTTTCCACTATTTAGCTGGATACGAGTGGAAAGACACTAATAGGAATTTTTTTTTTCAAATTTTAAACTGGCTGCACTATTTGAAAAAAAGGAAATTGTTTTTCAAGGTATGAGGCAGTAACGCACCCTGAGCTGAATCCAACCGGCTATGGCTGCACACAGACTACAGGGCGAGCTGCGCTCACACAGAGACCGTGCAGACAGCCGTAAACGGCGCTGCAAGGCCAACAAACCCTCCTCTAGGTTATCCTATATAGTGTTTTTCCACTATTTAGCTGGATACGAGTGGAAAGACACTAATAGGAATTTTTTTTTCAAATTTTAAACAGGCTGCACTATTTGAAAAAAAGTAAAATTTTTCTCAAGGTATGAGGCAGTAACGAACCCTGAGCTGAATCCAACCGGCTATGGCTGCACACAGACTACAGGGCGAGCTGCGCTCACACAGAGACCGTGCAGACAGCCGTAAACGGCGCTGCAAGGCCAAAAAACCCTCCTCTAGGTTATCCTATATAGTGTTTTTCCACTATTTAGCTGGATATGAGTGGAAAGACACTAATAGGAATTTTTTTTTTCAAATTTTAAACTGGCTGCACTATTTGAAAAAAAGGAAATTGTTTTTCAAGGTATGAGGCAGTAACGCACCCTGAGCTGAATCCAACCGGCTATGGCTGCACACAGACTACAGGGCGAGCTGCGCTCACACAGAGACCGTGCAGACAGCCGTAAACGGCGCTGCAAGGCCAAAAAACCCTCCTCTAGGTTATCCTATATAGTGTTTTTCCACTATTTAGCTGGATACGAGTGGAAAGACACTAATAGGAATTTTTGTTTTTCAAATTTTAAACAGGCTGCACTATTTGAAAAAAAGTAAAATTTTTCTCTAGGTATGAGCCAGTAACGAACCCTGAGCTGAATCCAACCGGCTATGGCTGCAAACAGACTACAGGGCGAGCTGGGCTCACACGGAGACCGTGCAGACAGCCGTAAACGGCGCTGCAAGGCCAAAAAACCCTCCTCTAGGTTATCCTATATAGTGTTTTTCCACTATTTAGCTGGATACGAGTGGAAAGACACTAATAGGAATTTTTTTTTTTCAAATTTTAAACAGGCTGCACTATTTGAAAAAAAGTAAAATTTTTCTCAAGGTATGAGCCAGTAACGAACCCTGAGCTGAATCCAACCGGCTATGGCTGCACACAGACTACAGGGCGAGCTGGGCTCACACGGAGACCGTGCAGACAGCCGTAAACGGCGCTGCAAGGCCCAAAAACCCCCCTCTAGGTTATCCTATGTAGTGTTTTTCCACAATAGAGCTGGAGACTGGTGGAAAAACACTAATAGGAAATTTGAGAAAAAATGTGCAGCAGGCTGCACTAAGAGCAAAAAAGGACAACTGTGTGAGGCAGTGTGAACCCCCCCTGAGCTGAATACAACCGGGTATATGGCTGCACACAGACTACAGAGTGAGCTGCACACACACACACACAGAGAGACCTTGCAGAACGCTGTTAAAACAGCGCTGCAAGGCAAGAGCAAGGTGAACAGTGAAGAACACACAGCGTTTTGCTAAATTAGCCTTTGGAAAGGAAAATAAAGCAATTAGTTAGCTCGACTAGCCCTCAGTTAGAACACAGCGTCCTGTCCCTAACTGAAATCACAGCAGAGTGAGCGCAAAATGGCGGCAGCGTTTTTTATAGTGCAGAGTGACATCATTTCAGCAGCCAATCCAAGCCTTGCCAGTACTTACATGCCCACCATGCTAAACAGGATGTGCCCACACTTCCAATCATTCCTCATTGGCTGCTGCGTTCAGTTTGAATTCTGGGAACTTCCGATTCCGGTATCCGATACGCGGGAAGTATCGGAATTCGGTATCGAAATTCCGATACCGCAAATATCGGCCGATACCCGATACTTGCGGTATCGGAATGCTCAACACTATTCACCATTACCACCTACCCCACGTACACCTTGAAAACCAAGCCTACATTCCCCTTCCACCATGGCCTCACTTTTTCCCAGTCATGTTGCCCAGATACTGTGGTAGGAGCACAGTATTAGCAACAAAAAATTAGATTTTAAACTCTGTACCACCTCTGCAAACAGTTGAATTTCAGCGACAGTAAATTCCAAGCTGAAATATGGCGTGCTGTATCGTGTTAGTCACAGAAAAAAGAATCATTTGAGTGTGAATGAGACCTATATGACAAAGAGGTTATACTACAAACTATTTGAAAGCTAGGTCCCCTACTGTATGACAATAGGAACAGAAGAATTTTTTTGTGGCCTCTGTATCAGGCCTCTATAACACACTAAATGCTACAAACTATTTGAATGTGAGATGTCCCCTACTGTATGACACTAGGAACATAATTTTTTGTGGCCTTTGCATAAGGCCTCTATAACAAACTAGATGCTGCAAACAATGGCGTAACTTGAAACTCATGGGCCCCGATGCGAAAGCTCCAACAGTGCCCCCAAATATTTAAAATTTTTAATAGCAATAGTCTTTTCCTATAGGTCAAAGGGACTTTTAGGGCCCCCTAGGCTCCAGGGCTCGGGTGCGATTGCAACTCCTGCTTTTGTACTGTAGTTACACCCCTGGCTGCAAACTATTTTAAAATCAGATTTTAAAGTCAGGTCCCCTACTGTATGACACTAGGAACAGAATATTTTTTGTGGCCTCTGGATCATGCCTCTATAACACACTAGATGCTATAAACTATTTAAAAGTCAGGCCACCTACTGTATGACACTAAGAACAGAAGGATTTTTTAGTGGCCTCTGGATCAAGCTTCCATAACACACTACACCATGTTCCAAATTATTATGCAAATGAAATTTTCCCAGATTTTCCTAAATGTTGGTGCAAATGACAGTCAGTCTAATAAAAGTCATCACTCATCACCCGTTAGAGTAAACATCAAATTTTATTGAAGAAACCTCGCAATGATAACAGTATAATCTCCAAACTGAATAATAACTCAAAATGCACTGTTCCAAATTATTAGGCACAGTAGAATTTCTAAACATTTGATATGTTTGTAAGAACTGAAAATGCTCATTTGTGGGATTTGCAGCTTTAGGAGGTCACATTCACTGAACAAAAAAGCTATTTAACTCCAAAACATCCTAACAGGCCAAGTTACATGTTACAGGTCAAGTTCTTTGATATCACCTTCAAACTTCTTGCATCCATTGAACTTGTGAGTATTTGAAGAGTTTCTGCTTGTATTTCTTTGCATGAAGTCAGAATAGCCTCCCAGAGCTGCTGTTTTGGTGTGAACTGCCTCCTACCCTCAGAGATCTTTTGCTTGATGATACTCCAAAGGTTCTTTATAGGGTTGAGGTCAGGGGAAGATGGTGGCCACACCATAAGTTTATCTCCTTTTATGCCCATAGCAGCCAATGACTCAGAGGTATTCTTTGCAGCATGAGATGGTGCATTGTCATGCATGAAGATGATTTTGCTCCTGAAGGCACATTTCTGCTTTTTATACCATGGAAGAAAGTTGTCAGTCAGAAACTATATATACTTTCCAGTCATTTTCACACCTTTCACACCATTTTCACACCTTCAGGAACCTTAAAGGGCCCTACCAGCTGTTTCCCCATGATTCCGACCCAAAACATAACTCCTCCACCTCCTTGATGATGTCGTAGCCTTGTTGGGACATGTTGGCCATCCACCAACCATCCACTACTACCACCATCTGGACCATCCAGGGTTGTTCGACACTCATCAGTAAAAAAATACTGTTTGAAAATTAGTCTTCATGTACAGTACAGACCAAAAGTTTGGACACACCTTCTCATTTTAAGATTTTTCTGTATTTTCATGCCTATGAAAATTGTACATTCACACTGAAGGCATCAAAACCATGAATTAACACATGTGGAATTATACACTTAGCAAAAAAGTGTGAAACAACTGAAATTATGTCTTATATTCTGGGTTCTTCAAAGTAGCCACCTTTTGCTATGATGACTGCTTTGCGCACTCATGGCATTCTCTTGATGAGCTTCAAGAGGTAGTCACCGGGAATGGTCTTCCAACAATCTTGAAGGCGTTCCCAGAGATGCTTAGCACTTGTTGGCCCTTTTGCCTTCATTCTGCGGTCCAGCTCACCCCAAACCATCTCGATTGGGTTCAGGTCTGGTGACTGTGGAGTATCACCCCATCACTCTCCTACTTGGTAAAATAGCCCTTGCACAGCCTGAAGGTGTGTTTGGGGTCATTGTCTTGCTGAAAAATAAATGATGGTCCAACTAAATGCAAACCAGATGGAATAGCATGCAAGATGCTGTGGAAGTCATGCTGGTTCAGTATGCCTTCAGTTTTGAATAAATGCCCAACAGTGTCACCAGCAAAGCACCCCCACACCATCACACCTTCTCCTCCATGCTTCACGGTGGGAACCAGGCATGTACACAGCCTGGAGGTGTGTTTGGAGTCATTGTCCTGTTGAAAAACAAATGATGGTCCAACTAAACGCAAACCGGATTGAATAGCATGCCACTGCAAGATGCACCCCCACACCATCACACCTCCTACTCCATGCTTCACGGTGGGAAACAGGCATGTAGAGTCCATCCATTCACCTTTTCTGTGTTGCACAAAGACACGGTGGTTGGAACCAAAGATCTCAAATTTGGACTCATCAGACCAAAGCACAGATTTCCACTGGTCTATTGTCCATTCCTTGTGTTCTTTAGCCCAAACAAGTCTCTGCTGCTTGTTGCCTGTCCTTAGCAGTGGTTTCCTAGCAGCTATTTTACCATGAAGGCCTGCTGCACAAAGTCTCCTCTTAACAGTTGTTGTAGAGATGTGTCTGCTGCTAGAACTCTGTGTGGCATTGACCTGGTCTCTAATCTGAGCTGCTGTTAACCTGCAATTTCTGAGGCTGGTGAATCTGATAAATTTATCCTCAGAAGCAGAGGTGACTCTTGGTCTTCCTTTCCTGGGGCGGTCCTCATGTGAGCCAGTTTCTTTGTAGCGCGTGATGGTTTTTGCCACTGCACTTGGGGACACTTTCAAAGTTTTCCCAATTTTTCGGACTGACTGACCTTAATTTCTTAAAGTAATGATGGCCACTCATTTTTCTTTACTTAGCTGCTTTTTTCTTGCCATAATACAAATTCTAACAGTCTATTCAGTAGGACTATCAGCTGTGTATCCACCAGACTTCTGCACAACACAACTGATGGTCCCAACACCATTTATAAGGCAAGAAATCCCACTTATGAAACCTGACAGGGCACACCTGTGAAGTGAAAACCATTCCCGGTGACTACCTCTTGAAGCTCATCAAGAGAATGACAAGAGTGTGCAAAGCAGTCATCAAAGCAAAAGGTGGCTACTTTGAAGAACCTAGAATATAAGACATAATTTCAGTTGTTTCACACTTTTTTGTTAAGTATATAATTCCACATGTGTAAATTCATAGTTTTGATGCCTTCAGTGTTAATGTACAATTTTCATAGTCATGAAAATACAGAAAAATCTTTAAATGAGAAGGTGTGTCCAAACTTTTGGTCTGTACTGTATGTCTGGGCCCACTGTAAAGATTTCTGCTTGTGAACACTGTTTAGGGGTGGCCGAATAGTAGGTTTATACACCACAGCAAGCCTTTGAAGGATCAGAAGCTTCAAATAACTGTTTGCTGCTTTGTAATAGTATTTTGGCAGCAGCTCTCTTAATCCAATGAAATTGTCTGGCAGAAATCTTCCTCATTATGCCTGTATCTGCATGAACTCTGTCTGTGCTCTGTTTCAGTCACAAATCTCTTCACAGTATGATGATCACTCTTAAGTTTTTGTGAAATATCTAATGTTTTCATACCTTGTCCAAGGCATTGCACTATTTAACGCTTTTCAGCAGCAGAGAGATCCTTTTTATTTCCCATATTGCTTGAAACATGTGGCCTGCTTAATAATATGGAACATCATTTTTAAGTAGTTTTCCTATAATTAGAATCACTTGGAAAACTAATTATCACATATAAAATATATAAAGTATAGGAAGGCGCAAATGTCAGGGCAGGTGATTGGGAGTATACGGCTGCAAAACAGGGCAACACCACAACGTTGTCATAAATGGAAAAAAAATGAAAAAGAAAACAAGTTTGCGCCTATGTATACCCTAAAATGAGGAAAAAATGTGAGGGGAAAAAAAATCCTTTGTGCAGTAACATTTACATATATTGTTTGGTAGTAGAACTTGTTATTTCGTTTACAAAAGAAGGGTATCATACAAGTGATGTCTGATTAAATAAGAGACTTCGCTATTAATTGGGTGTCTGGTATGATTTATACTCCTGATGAAAGGGAACGTTTAACCCACAGTAGGAAGTGATGACAGATGCCATGGTAGCAGAAGTACCGCCCACCTCCCTATATAAAGACAGCAGGCTTTATTTGAGAGAGAGATTTTTTACCCTCACACTGGGACACTTATCATATAGGAAGGTCAGACCTGCCACTGCAGGAGACCTTTATGAACCTGAACTATTTTCCCTGATGAACCCCCTGAACAGGGGAGGAAACGCGTTGGGAAAGGAAGACACATTACTCAGGGAGGCTATACTTGTCATGGGCACCGTGTAGTAGATCTATACTTGGGTACTGCCCTTGTCAGGGCGGGAGTCTTTTTGCAGAGGACACAACAGGGAAGTCAGACCCCGAGACCCCCCCCATATTTTTTCCTCTCGTTACTTCAAGTTCACCTGTCCTGATCCTTTATGAATGGTGGAAAATCAGGAAACAACAATTGGGTGAGATTGTACCAATTTATTACATGCACTTGTATTTTTGAGCACTTTATAATTTTTTGTATGTTTATTGTCTTTTTATCATATAAATGAAAGGTTAAGTTTTATCAGATTTAGAAGCTGGCTACGCTAGATGGTGGATATATGTACTAGTCAGAGTAATTTAGAGCAAACTGCTCAAATTTGAATTGCTGAGTATACGACACCTCACAGTTGCTCCTCAGCAGCGCAGCTCTGCTTCCAGCGTCCGGTACATGTCATCGCGTGCACGATGACATCATCGCATACGTGACGTCACCTGACCTGTAAGTATAGAGAACACGGAGGGAATGGGAGCTGCACAGCCATCAAAGATAGATGTGCACAGCTCCCGGCCCAGACGTGTGCGCTGATGTGTGCGCCGCAGGCCCACAGCGCACAGCACTTGGGGCCCGATGATGCAAACTCTTGGGTCCCGATGAGTAGAAGCACAGGAGTGGAGCCCTGGACCTGCAGGCCCCCATCTGTACTGCTGCTCACCGGTCGCCATACAGCAGTAAGGGCAGTAATGTCCTGATGGCAGCCCTGGCTGATGGTGTTAGTTGAGTGTGTGCAGCAACAGGTGCAGGGCACGAGGCATTTTCGCATGCACCATGGACAGGGGATTGGCTTGCACACACAAAAGCGGAAGAAGTGTTGTCACCCGCAAACACTCTTTCTGGACTCTGGGGTTTGCCCCACAAAGTCTGATGCTTTGCTGACATGTGCCTGATCATGCTGGTGGTGGTCAGGCTGGTAATTTTGCTACCCCTGATGACGCGGGCATGGCAGGTGGTACAAATGGCCTTTTTGGGCATACCGGCAGAGTCTTTAAATAAACAACCAGACTCGGGAAGACCTAACACTTGTACTGGCAACTTTCGTGTTGGTGTTACAGAGAGTGATTGCCAACCTTCAGTCTATGGCCACCACACTGTGTCTTCCTGCCTGTTGGGGTGAAATGCCTCCCTCCTCCTGTGTGCTGCTGTTCTTGCTCTGCATGTCCTCCTGCCAGGTTGGGTCAGTTAATATATCATCTACCACCTCATCTTCCCCTTCCGCACCCTGGTCCTCCTCCTGACTTTCTGGCAATTGTGTCTCATGATCGTCCACCTCTTGTGACACGTTCCCACCATCGCTTTCGTGTGACCATGGCTACTCAAATATTTGGGTATCGCTACATGAAATCTCCTCTTGCCCCGCTTCAAGTGGACCAGGCGAGAGGCCCAAATCAATAAATGGAAAAGTGAACAGCTCTTCGGAGTGTCCAAGTATAGGATCTGTTGTCTCCGGTCATTTGGCATGGTGGGAGGAAGGAAGATAACGGTGAGAAATATGCGGTCCAGATTCACGGTTACTCAGACTTAACAGTGTGGAAGAGAGGGTGGTGGTTGTGGTGGCAAACTGACAGGAAGCATTATCCGCTATCCAACCAACAACCTTTTGACACTGCCCTGTGATGTGCTGCTGCGGTCCCCTAGTAATTGGGACAGGAAGGTCGGGCGAGAAAATGTTGGTGCTTATTGTGGCACAATTTCAGCTTGCCCACGGCCTCGGCCTTTGCAAGCACCATCACCATCACGTCCAGTTCCCCGTTCCTTACCCCGCTCCTTGCCCATTTTAAAAGGAGGACAATATTTTGGGTGGTCACTAAAAATGGCTGAGTTTAAAATAGTTGGCCTTTAGGTAACTATTTTTTTAGCAAATTGATGTCAATAACTTGTATAAGACACTCCAGCAAAATTTTACAGTAGCACAGAAATGGCAGAATTTTCTGCGCACTCAGATGTGATCACTGTGATGGCCAAACCCCTGTTTAAAATAGCTGGGTTTTCATGCTGTAATATGGAAAGGATCTGAGCTGGTGTATTCTGCAGTGCCAACAAGCAAATGGAGCAAAGAAAACGTGTGCTGTGGATTGCTTTTGAACAAGCTAATCAGGATTAAGGTGCAAAAAAAATTATTCCTGGCCCACGATACTTGGGGCTATGTATATACGGTAAATATCTGTAATAGGCTGCAGCAGCAGGCAGTACTGGAATGGACCCTCTTGCTATATGCAATGAAGTCTGCCACATACACTGCTTGCCTACCTAGCACTGATATCTATGGCTTTATGTTCTTTGATTAGTCCTCAGAAGGACTGTTGGTTTAGATGGATTAGTGTAGTAAAGATGGTATACCCACACTAACTAAAACAACACCAAATCTGTCCATATCTCTGAAGCAACTGTCCCTACACTGCATTATTCTGGAGCTTACTCTGACGAGCGGGGCAGCGCCAGGTCTGATATAGACCTGATGATGCTGTGCGGCCAGCCAATCACTGTAATGCCACAACCAACATGGCTGCGGCATTACAGTATGTGGCAGTATGTTGATTGGCTCTGTAATAAACGCTAAACATGCAGGATGGGGACCAGAACTCCCACCGAGCAACCCCAGAAATACTCTAGAGCAGCGAGTTGCTCAGGCGAGCACCGAGCGCATCCGAGCATACTCTCTCATCACTAACAAAGACATGAGCAGTCTATAATTTTAAGGATAGGTTAATTTTAACATTGAAAGATAGAGCATCAAAAATAACATCCAGAAAATACCATTGTATAAATTATATACATTTATTTACATTTTGCAGTGAGAAATAAGTATTTAATCCCTCTGGCAATCAAGACTTAGAACTTAGAATACTTGGTGGCAATACGCATGTTAACAAGCACAGCAGTCAGACGTTATTTGTAGTTGATGATGAGGTTTGTGCACATGTCAGGAGGAATTTTGGTCCACTCCTCTTTGTAGATCATCTCTAAATCATTAAGATTTTGAGGCTGTCGCTTGGCAACTTGGAGCTTCAACTATTTCTACAAGTTTTCTATGGGATTTAGGTCTGAAGACTGGTTAGGCCACTCCATGACCTTAATGTGCTTCTTTTTGAGCCACTGCTGTGTTGTGTTGGCTGTATGTTTTGGGTCACTGACTTGCTGGAAGTTCCAGCCACAACCCATTTTTAATGTCCTGGCGGAGGGAAGGAGGTTGTCACTCAGGATTTTACAGTACATGGCTGTATCCATTCTCACATTGATGCGGTGAAGTAGTCCTGTGCTCTTAGCAGAGAAACACCCCCAAAACATAATGTTTCCACTTCCATGCTTGGCATGGTGGACATTGTTCTTTGGGTCATAGGTAGCATTTCTCTTCCTCCAAACACGGGGAATTGAGTTAATGTTAAATACCTCAAATTTTGTCTCATCTGTTCACAGCACCTTCTCCCAATAACTCACAGAATCATCCAGGTGTTCATGGGCAAACTTCAGATGTGCCTGCACATGTGCCTTCTTGAGCAAGGGGACCTTGCGGGCACCACAGGATTTTAAACCTTTACGGCCTAATGTGTGACTGTTACCCAGCTGCCTTGAGATCATTATCAAGTTCCACCATGTAGTTTTAGGCTGATCTCTTACCTTCCTCATGATCAAGGATACCCCATGAGGTGAGATTTTGTATGGTGCACCAGATCGATATTGATTGACAGTCATTATGTATTTCTCCCATTTTCTTACTATTGCACCAACAGTTGTCTCCTTCTCATGCAGCATGTTACTGTACTTATGGTTTTGTAGCCCATTCCAGGTTTGTGCAGGTCTATGATCTTGAAGTGACATCCTTTCAAAGCTCTTCAGTATTGCCCATGTTGTAGAGGTTAGAGTCTGACTGATTAATTGAATCTGTGGACAGGAGTCTATTATAAGACATTGCGAGTGCAATGTGAGAATCTTGCATCAATACCCGGCACTGCCACCGGCACTCGGGTTCGGAGCATTTAGCTGCATAGAAATACATGCAGCCACACACTCCATCCCTGAGTACTGGCGGCAGTGCCGGGTAATGATGCGAGTTTCTCGCATTGCACTTGCAAGTGTGACTCCAGCCTAAAAGTGAATATGTATGACAGCTGTCTTTAATGCAGGTAACATGTTGATCAGGAGCGTCTAACTGGTCTGTAGGAGCCAGAACTCTTAATGGTTGGTGAGGGTTCAAATACTTACTGTATTTCTCACTTCAAAATGCAAAAAAAATTATATAATTTATAAAATGTGATTTTCTGGATTTTATTTTTTGATATTATAGCTCTCAATATTCAAAGTAACTTACCCTTCAAATTATAGAATGTTCATGCCTTTGTCAGTGGGCAAACTTACAAAATCAACAAGGGATCAAATACTTATTTCCCCCACTGTACTAAGAAGTGACTGACCGTAAATGGGACAGTGTGTGCTGAACACGAGGCAATGAGGTGGAGTAAGGTAGGGTAAGTAGGGTAAAGCATATTTACTTTTAATTACCCTTACTTGTGTTTTGTGGTTGAGAAAAATGTCTTTTATAAAGGTGACTATGTAAGACAACTGTCTTTAATTCAGGCAACGAATTGATTAGGAGCATCTAAATGGTAAGTAGGAGCCAGAACTCTCTTTATGCTTCTTTGCAAGTGCACTTCTCTTTGCCCTGCCAAACGCAGAGCAAAGTGCTGAAGTGCGCATGTGTAGGATTCGGCCAGGGTTAGGGCTGCTGTCATGGCCAATAGCAATCCCTTTATCACTGTCTGGCCTTCCCCCTCCATACAAACATGTGTACCTTTCTGAATACCTTTGTGCTGTTCCTCAGCGCCATCTGAACTTGCCCGATACGGGGATATATTCCTCACAGAAGGTCCCACAAAGTAGGAGTCACAGTCCGGTTCCAATAATTCAATATCAACTCCTTTACTCAGCACTTCATCCAGAGCATATTCAATAAACACACATGAATTCAGGCAATGCTTCCACTTTCACTTGCCTTCTCTCACTTTGGCTAAGCTTCTCCCCGGGACGGACCGCATCCATCGGTCCCTTAACGTACTTACTGTCCTGTGTTCTTGCCTCCTGTGGGGGGTTCTCCACCGTTTCGCCCTGGATCTGAAAACCGCTGGCAACACAAAAATCTGCCACATTTTGTGTGACCTAGTCTAGTGCTGCTTAGCTTTTCCTTCTGATGACGACTGCAGACACACTAATTCTGCCCCATCAATGCTGCTGCTGTGTGTTCTGTAACTCTTCAGCCCCTGGATCCTGTCAGCTGGGCTCACACTTCTGTTAAACGTTGTTGGGCACGGTGTTGCCCTGGGCTAGCCAGCCCTATCTCCCACACGGGCACCCCGGTCACAACTGAACTAAAACAGGAAGCCCTCACTATCTTATTCCCACCGTGCCCCTCCTATGCTAACTATTTTCTATGATGCCCCATCGAGTGGCCAACTAGGGGTATTACTACCCTAACACTATACTAGCTTGGGGCACTTGCTTTCCCTAACAAACAGTGTGCAAATAAATGGCAAAACATATTATGCATTAGACAGAGCAATACACATAAGGTTCAGCAGTACTTATATACACAGTGGTAATACGCTTTATGCATAGCAATACCCCCGTTTATGAAACATATACAAAACATGAAAAACATCAGTTACATATATACAGAGGTTAAGGGGATTTAGGCACTACCCTGTCATATCCCCTTCACATATGCCGGCGCTTTTTTGACCTTTCCTGGCACATGCATGCTCCAGAATGAGGACAACTTCACAAGAAGAGAAGAGGCACGAGACCAAGACCAAAGATGCCCATCAGCCCTCTTGGTGAATATAACAAAAGGTTTTTTATTTGCCTTGCAGGGCGAATTTGGAGTCATATGTGCAGCAGTATATAATGCTGTCACATTGGGCTGCAAGTTCCCTTTGGCATTGCGTATCCCTGTGGATTAGAGAACAATGATTAACTGGAATGACAGCAAGAGATGCACAGAGAGAATTCAGTACTGCTGACGCTCTCGGAGATCACCGATAGCTGCTATTGTGCAGGCGCTGGCGTCGCCATCTTGGAGGAGGAATTTTTTTTTCTTCTCCAGCAGGATGGAGCTGTCAACGCCTGTGTACATGTCAGGGCTCATAAGGGTTGGTGCGTCATTTGACTTTTTGAAAGCAAAATTTGCTGGAATATTTAGCAGACGGCATGTAGTGTTTGGTGTGCCTAAACAGTTGAAACCCCCATAAGTGATCTTGTTTTGGAACGTAGAGCCTGCAATTAACTTATCTATATGTTTGGTGAGCACCTTGAAACCCCCGGTGCTTCACAGACGTTTATGACAATGTGCCGTTAAAATAAAAAAATATATTTTTTCTCACAAAATTGTTGTCTTTACCCCAATTTTTTATTTTAACAATGGTTACACTGATACCCTATATGTGGAGGAAAATTAATTTTATGGTGCATGGCAGGGTTTGGAAGGGAAGGAGCGCCACTTAACTTTTAAGGCCGGAGTCAGACTAGCATATGGCTTGACAAAGACCCATGTGGGCTGAAACGTTGCACTTTGGCAAATAAAGGAATCCATTTTTGAACACTTTCACCTGGATTGGATGCTGTCCTTCATTGTTTACTTAGCATATGGCATCTGATGCGAGATCATCGAATGAGATATGCTAATGAACCTCGGCCCCTGCTCTGCTACGAGCGGGAGCAGAGTGTCATGCGTCTGTGCTCAGAGCACAGAGAGGATCGGAGCACAGCTGCAGAGGAGGCGGAAAATGAATTTCTCCACCTCCTCCATTGCCGGGGTAAGTGTATATCGCACTTCACTTGGATGATATCTGAGTGATGTGTGTTGTCTCACTCGCATCCATAGGCTTATATGGGTGCGAGTGAGCCAAGACTCGGCTGAGTGTCGGTAATAATCGCAGCATGCTGCGATTTCACTTGCACATTGAAAAAGGCAGAGAAAAAAAATGTTGATGTGAGCTGCCCCATAGATGAATACTGGTCTGAGTGCTATGCAATGTTTTATCGCATAGCACGCGTCCATTTTCATCGCTAGTGTGACCCCGGCGTAACAGTCAAAATTAGCTGGAATCGTTTGCAGAAGCCATGTCGCATTTTGAGAGTCTTTGATGTGCGGAAACAATGGAAAACCCCACAAGTGACCCTATTTTAAAGACTATACCCTACTAGATGTTTAGTGAGCACTTTGAACCCCCAGGTACATCATAGAAGTTTATAATGTAGAGCCGTGAAAAAAAAATCTAATTTTTTCCACAAAAATGTTTTTATCCCCAAATTTTCTATTTTCACAAGGGTAAAGGAGAAAATGGACTCTAACATTTATTGTGCAATCTCCCCTGAGTATAGAGATACCTGTTTGGGTGCACAGTAGGGCTCAGAAAGGAAGGAGTGATGTTTTGGAACGCAGACACTGATTGAATGGTCTATGGCTGACATGTTGCTTATGGAGAGCTCCTCATGTGCCTAAAGAGTGAAATCCCCCACAATTGTCTCATTTTGGAATATACCGTATATACTCGAGTATAAGCCAACCAGAGTATAAGCCGACCTCCATAATTTTGCCACAAAAAACTGGGAAAATGTATTGACTCGAGTATAAGCCTAGGGTACCGGGGAATTTCAAAAATAAAAATAGATACTCCATACCGTTCATTATTGCCCCATAGATGCTCCATATAAAACTGTGCCACATATAATGCTCCATACTGTTCATTATTGCCCCATAGATGCTCCATATAAAGCTGTGCCACATATAATGCTCCATACTGTTCATTATTGCCCCATAGATGCTCCATATAAAGCTGTGCCACATATAATGCTGCATACTGTTCATTATAGCCCCATAAGATGCTCCATATAAAGCTGTGCCACAATAATGCTGCATACTGTTCATTATTGCCCCATAGATGCTCCATATAAAACTGTGCCACATATAATGCTCAATACCGTTCATTATTGCCCCATAGATGCTCCATATAAAGCTGTGCCACATATAATGCACCATACTGTTCATTATTGCCCCATAGATAGATGCTCCATATAAAGCTGTGCCATATATAATGCTCTGTACCGTTCATTATTGCCCCATAGATGCTCCATATAAAGCTGTACCATATATAATGATCTGTACCGTTCATTATTGCCCCATAAGATGCTCCATATAAAGCTGTGCCATATATAATGCTCTGCATGCACCATTCATTATGGCCCCATAGATGCTCCATATAAAGCTGTGCCATATATAATGCTCTGCACCATTCATTATGGCCCCCTAGATGCTCCATTTAAAGCTGTGCCATACATAATGCGCTGCACCGTTCATTATGGCCCCATATTTGCTCCATATAAAGCTGTGCCATATATAATGCTGCTGCTGCAATAAAAAAAATGACATACTCACCTCTCTTGCTGCCCGCAGCTTCTCAGCGTCCCGTCTCTCCGCAATAACTGTTCAGGCAGAGGGCGGCACGCACATTAGTACGTCATCGCGCCTGTTGTGAATTCTGTGGCAGAGCTCCCTCCTGTGGTCACAAGTGGTACTTCGGCTGATTCTCTCTGGGAGCTTCCGTTTGTGGAGGAAAGTGGTACTGCGGCTTCTGAGTTTCCTCCCTCAAGTGATCTGGTGAGGTCGTTAGGTGCTTCTCTACTTAACTCCACCTAATGCTTTGATCCATGCTTCCTGTCAATGTTCCAGTGTTGGACTTGTTTTTCCCTGGATCATTCCTGTGGCCTGCTGCTCTGCATAGCTAAGTTCTTCTTTGCTATTTGTTTGCTATTTTTTCTGTCCAGCTTGTCTAATTGTTTTGCTGGAAGCTCTGGGACGCAAAGGGTGTACCTCCGTGCCGTTAGTTCGGTACGGAGGGTCTTTTTGCCCCCTTTGCGTGGTTTTCTTTAGGGTTTTGTGTAGACCGCAAAGTTATCTTTCCTATCCTCGCTCTGTTAAGAAAGTCGGGCCTCACTTTGCTGAATCTGTTTCATCCCTACGTTTGTCTTTTCATCTTAACTCACAGTCATTATATGTGGGGGGCTGCCTTTTCCTTTGGGGTATTTCTCTAAGGCAAGGTAGGCTTATTTTCTATCTTCAAGCTAGTTAGTTTCTCAGGCTGTGCCGAGTTGCATAGGTAGAGTTAGGCGCAATCCACGGCTGCCTCTAGTGTTGTTTGGAGAGGATTAGGGATTGCGGTCTGCAGAGTTCCCACGTCTCAGAGCTCGTTCTATTATTTTGGGTTATTGTCAGATCACTGTATGTGCTCTGACCTCCATGTCCATTGTGATACTGAATTGCCTATCACAACAGTACAGGAAGCCAAAAGTGCTAATGATTCTCAATAGAGGGAAAAAAGAAGTTCTGAGACCATTTTTTTTTCTTTGCACTGTGTTTTGCCTTTTTTTTCCCCTAGACATTTGGGTGGTTCAGGACACAGGTGTAGCAATGGACATTAAAGGTCTGTCTTCATGTGTGGATCAGCTCACGGCAAGAGTTCAAAATATTCAAGATTTTGTGGTTCAGAATTCTTTGTTAGAACCGAGAATTCCTATTCCAGATTTGTTTTTTGGAGATAGAACTAAATTTCTGAGTTTCAAAAATAATTGTAAACTATTTCTGGCTTTGAAACCTCGCTCCTCTGGTGACCCGGTTCAACAGGTTAGGATCGTCATTTCTTTTTTGCGTGGCGACCCTCAGGACTGGGCATTTTCTCTTGCGTCAGGAGATCCAGCATTAAGTAATATCGATGCGTTTTTCCTGGCGCTTGGATTGCTGTACGATGAGCCTAATTCAGTGGATCAGGCAGAAAAAAATTTGCTGGCTCTTTGTCAGGCTCAGGATGAGATAGAGGTATATTGCCAGAAATTTAGAAAGTGGTCCGTGCTCACTCAATGGAATGAATCTGCGCTGGCAGCTATATTCAGAAAAGGTCTCTCTGAAGCCCTTAAGGATGTCATGGTGGGATTTCCTATGCCTGCTGGTTTGAATGAGTCTATGTCTTTGGCCATTCAGATCGGTCGACGCTTGCGTGAGCATAAATCTGTGCACCATTTGGCGGTATTACCTGAGATTAAACCTGAGCCTATGCAGTGCGATAGGACTATGACCAGAGTTGAACGGCAAGAACACAGACGTCTGAATGGGCTGTGTTTCTACTGTGGTGATTCCACTCATGCTATCTCTGATTGTCCTAAGCGCACTAAGCGGTTCGCTAGGTCTGCCACCATTGGTACAGTACAGTCAAAATTTCTTTTGTCCGTTACCTTGATCTGCTCTTTGTCATCGTATTCTGTCATGGCGTTTGTGGATTCAGGCGCTGCCCTGAATTTGATGGACTTGGAATATGCTAAGCGTTGTGGGTTTTTCTTGGAGCCCTTGCAGTGTCCTATTCCTTTGAGAGGAATTGATGCTACGCCTTTGGCCAAGAATAAGCCTCAGTACTGGACCCAGCTGACCATGTGCATGGCTCCTGCACATCAGGAGGTTATTCGCTTTCTGGTGTTGCATAATCTGCATGATGTGGTCGTGTTGGGGTTGCCATGGCTACAAGCCCATAATCCAGTATTGGATTGGAAATCCATGTCGGTGTCCAGCTGGGGTTGTCAGGGGGTACATGGTGATGTTCCATTTCTGTCAATTTCGTCATCCACCCCTTCTGAGGTTCCAGACTTCTTGTCTGATTACCGGGATGTATTTGATGAGCCCAAGTCCGATGCCCTACCTCCGCATAGGGATTGTGATTGTGCTATCAATTTGATTCCTGGTAGTAAATTCCCAAAAGGTCGACTGTTTAATTTATCCGTGCCTGAGCACACCGCTATGCGCAGTTATGTGAAGGAATCCCTGGAGAAGGGGCATATTCGCCCGTCATCGTCGCCATTAGGAGCAGGGTTCTTTTTTGTAGCCAAGAAGGATGGTTCGCTGAGACCTTGTATAGATTACCGCCTTCTTAATAAGATCACTGTTACATTTCAGTACCCCTTGCCATTGTTATCTGATTTGTTTGCTCGGATTAAGGGGGCTAGTTGGTTCACCAAGATAGATCTTCGTGGTGCATATAATCTGGTGCGAATCAGGCGAGGCGATGAATGGAAAACTGCATTTAATACGCCCGAGGGTCATTTTGAGTATCTAGTGATGCCATTCGGACTTGCCAATGCTCCATCAGTGTTTCAGTCCTTTATGCATGACATCTTCCGAGAGTACCTGGATAAATTCCTGATTGTGTACTTGGATGACATTTTGATCTTCTCAGATGATTGGGAGTCTCATGTGAAGCAGGTCAGAACGGTTTTTCAGGTCCTGCGTGCTAATTCTTTGTTTGTGAAGGGATCAAAGTGTCTCTTTGGTGTGCAGAAGGTTTCATTTTTGGGGTTCATCTTTTCCCCTTCTACTATCGAGATGGATCCTGTTAAGGTCCAAGCCATCCATGATTGGACTCAGCCGACATCTCTTAAAAGTCTGCAAAAGTTCCTGGGCTTTGCTAATTTTTATCGTCGCTTCATCTGCAATTTTTCTAGTATTGCCAAACCATTGACCGATTTGACCAAGAAGGGTGCTGATTTGGTCAATTGGTCTTCTGCTGCTGTGGAAGCTTTTCAAGAGTTGAAGCGTCGTTTTTCTTCTGCCCCTGTGTTGTGTCAGCCAGATGTTTCTCTTCCGTTCCAGGTCGAGGTTGATGCTTCTGAGATCGGAGCAGGGGCTGTTTTGTCGCAGAGAGGTTCTGATTGCTCAGTGATGAAACCATGCGCTTTTTTTTCCAGGAAGTTTTCGCCTGCTGAGCGAAATTATGATGTGGGCAACCGAGAGTTGCTGGCCATGAAGTGGGCATTCGAGGAGTGGCGTCATTGGCTTGAAGGAGCTAAGCATCGCGTGGTGGTATTGACTGATCATAAGAACTTGACTTATCTCGAGTCTGCTAAGTGTTTGAATCCTAGACAGGCTCGTTGGTCGCTGTTTTTTGCCCGTTTTGACTTTGTGATTTCGTACCTTCCGGGCTCTAAAAATGTGAAGGCAGATGCTCTGTCTAGGAGTTTTGTGCCCGACTCTCCGGGTTTATCTGAGCCGGCGGGTATCCTCAAGGAAGGAGTAATTGTGTCTGCCATCTCCCCTGATTTGCGGCGGGTGCTGCAAAAATTTCAGGCTAATAAACCTGATCGTTGTCCAGCGGAGAAACTGTTTGTCCCTGATAGGTGGACGAATAAAGTTATCTCTGAGGTTCATTGTTCGGTGTTGGCTGGTCATCCTGGAATCTTTGGTACCAGAGAGTTGGTGGCTAGATCCTTTTGGTGGCCATCTCTGTCACGGGATGTGCGTACTTTTGTGCAGTCCTGTGGGATTTGTGCTCGGGCTAAGCCCTGCTGTTCTCGTGCCAGTGGGTTGCTTTTGCCCTTGCCGGTCCCGAAGAGGCCTTGGACACATATCTCTATGGATTTTATTTCAGATCTTCCCGTTTCTCAAAAGATGTCAGTCATTTGGGTGGTCTGTGATCGCTTTTCTAAGATGGTCCATCTGGTACCCTTGTCTAAATTGCCTTCCTCCTCTGATTTGGTGCCATTGTTCTTCCACCATGTGGTTCGTTTGCATGGCATTCCAGAGAATATAGTTTCTGACAGAGGTTCCCAGTTTGTTTCGAGGTTTTGGCGAGCCTTTTCTGGTAGGATGGGCATTGACTTGTCTTTTTCCTCGGCTTTCCATCCTCAGACTAATGGCCAGACCGAACGAACCAATCAGACCTTGGAAACCTATCTGAGATACTTTGTTTCTGCCGATCAGGATGACTGGGTGTCCTTTTTGCCTTTGGCTGAGTTCGCCCTTAATAATCGGGCCAGCTCGGCTACCTTGGTTTCGCCATTTTTCTGCAATTCTGGGTTCCATCCTCATTTCTCTTCAGGACAGGTTGAGTCTTCGGACTGTCCTGGTGTGGATACTGTGGTGGACAGGTTGCAGCAGATTTGGACTCATGTAGTGGACAATTTGACCTTGTCCCAGGAGAAGGCTCAACGTTTCGCTAATCGCAAACGCCGTGTGGGTCCCCGACTTCGTGTTGGGGATCTGGTTTGGTTATCTTCTCGTCATATTCCTATGAAGGTTTCCTCTCCTAAGTTTAAACCTCGTTTCATTGGTCCGTATAGGATTTCTGAGGTTCTTAATCCTGTGTCTTTTCGTCTGACCCTCCCAGATTCATTTTCCATACATAACGTATTCCATAGGTCATTGTTGCGGAGATACGTGGCACCTATGGTTCCATCTGTTGACCCTCCTGCCCCGGTTTTGGTGGAGGGGGAATTGGAGTATATTGTGGAGAAGATTTTGGATTCTCGTGTTTCAAGACGGAAACTCCAGTATCTGGTTAAATGGAAGGGTTATGCTCAAGAAGATAATTCCTGGGTTTTTGCCTCTGATGTCCATGCTCCCGATCTTGTTTGTGCCTTTCATGTGGCTCATCCTGGTCGGCCTGGGGGCTCTGGTGAGGGTTCGGTGACCCCTCCTCAAGGGGGGGGGTACTGTTGTGAATTCTGTGGCAGAGCTCCCTCCTGTGTTCACAAGTGGTACTTCGGCTGATTCTCTCTGGGAGCTTCCGTTTGTGGAGGAAAGTGGTACTGCGGCTTCTGAGTTTCCTCCCTCAAGTGATCTGGTGAGGTCGTTAGGTGCTTCTCTACTTAACTCCACCTAATGCTTTGATCCATGCTTCCTGTCAATGTTCCAGTGTTGGACTTGTTTTTCCCTGGATCATTCCTGTGGCCTGCTGCTCTGCATAGCTAAGTTCTTCTTTGCTATTTGTTTGCTATTTTTTCTGTCCAGCTTGTCTAATTGTTTTACTGGAAGCTCTGGGACGCAAAGGGTGTACCTCTGTGCCGTTAGTTCGGTATGGAGGGTCTTTTTGCCCCCTTTGCGTGGTTTTCTTTAGGGTTTTGTGTAGACAGCAAAGTTATCTTTCCTATCCTCGCTCTGTTAAGAAAGTCGGGCCTCACTTTGCTGAATCTGTTTCATCCCTACGTTTGTCTTTTCATCTTAACTCACAGTCATTATATGTGGGGGGCTGCCTTTTCCTTTGGGGTATTTCTCTGAGGCAAGGTAGGCTTATTTTCTATCTTCAGGCTAGTTAGTTTCTCAGGCTGTGCCGAGTTGCATAGGTAGAGTTAGGCGCAATCCAAGGCTGCCTCTAGTGTTGTTTGGAGAGGATTAGGGATTGCGGTCTGCAGAGTTCCCACGTCTCAGAGCTCGTTCTATTATTTTAGGTTATTGTCAGATCACTGTATGTGCTCTGACCGCTATGTCCATTGTGATACTGAATTGCCTATCACAACACGCGCCCTCTGATCTGAACAGTCACAGCAAGAGGACGGGAAGATGGAACGGTGCCCGGCGGGTGGAACGCGGACAGGTAAATGTGTAATACTCACTTGCTCCCGGCATCCCTGGCTCCTTATCCCGGACAGATGGTCTCCGGGCACTGCAGCCTCTTCCTCTGTCAGCAGTCACTGACACCGCTCATTACAGGAATGAATATGCGGTTCCACCCCTATGGGAGTGGAGTCCATATTCATAACTTTAATGAGCGGTACCACGTGACCGCTGAACAGAGGAAGAGCTGCGGCAACCGAAGACCATGGGACATGCAGGGACAGTGCCAGGAGCCCCAGAAGCAGGTGAGTATGCAACAGTCCTCTCTCCCCCTCACCCGCCGACCCTGCCGCCAACCATGACTCGAGTATAAGCCGAGAGGGGCACTTTCAGCCCAAAAATTTGGGCTGAAAATCTCGGCTTATACTCGAGTATATACGGTAGATGTCCCTTAAGAATTTACTTAGATGTGTGGTGAGCACCTTGAACCCCCAGGTGCTTCACAAAATTTTATAACATTAATCTATGAAAATGAGAAAACACTATTATTTTCGCAAAAATGTTGTTTTAGCCCCCCAATTTTTTAATTTTCACAAGGATAGCACGTGAAATTGGAACCAAAATTTGTTGTGCAATTTCTCCTGATTACACTGATACTCATATGTGGTTGAGAACTACTTTTGAGGCACAGTGCAATGCTCAGAAGGGAAGGTGTGCCATACTGAAGTTAAGATTTTGCTGAACTATTTGAGAGTGCCAAATCAGAGCAGAGCCCCCGATGTGCCAGAAAAGCTAAGCCCCAAAAATTGACCCATTTTAAAAACCACACTTCTCAGTTAACTCATTTAGGGGTGCAATCATCATATTGATGCCACAGGTCATTTTTATACCATTGGGCAATGAAGAAAAAAATATTATATTTTTACCACCATAATTTTGTTTTAGCCCAAGATTTTAAGTTTTTTCTCTGGGAAAGGAGTAAAAATAGCACCAATATATGTCCCACAATTTCTGCTGAATGTAGAAATAACCCATATATGGCTGAACAGTACTGCTTAGTTATACGGCGAGACTCGGGAGGGATGCAGCGCTATTTTCCTCCTGGAGGGCAGATTTTGCTAAAATAGTTTGCGCACTCCATATACAGAGCTTCCAAGTGCTAGAAGACCAGAATACCCCAATCAAATGACCCCATTTTGAAATTACACCCCTTTGGGAATTTATCTACAGGTATAGTGATGATATTAACTCCACGGGTATTCTCCAGAAGCAAACAGCGATGGATGTTACTAAATAAAAATTGCAAACTGTCATTGTAGTGCCCAGTACGTTGTATTCATCATTATGTTGTAGCGCCCAGTATGTGGTAGTGCTCAGGTCATGCTTCTGGAGACATGCACCCGTAAAGTAGGGTTTCTTTCTTCGCTACATAAATGGCAAACATGTGGATGCTAAATGTCTCAACTCTGTTATTGGGTGACCCGGAACCTGGAGCTCCTTCCCTGTCCCTAATGCTAGGTGGCGCCTTAGCTTGCCCTGTTCCCAGGTTACTTCTGAAGTTGAAGATGCCAGGGCCATGTACCTTGCCTTATATCCTGAATCCGCACTCATTCTGTACCCTTCCTCCATCCAGGGAAGAGGGGAGTAGCAGTGCACCATAGTACACCAACCATACAAACAAGGTAACAAGAACAGGTGAAACGGAAGATACCAGGTATACAAATAAACACTTACATATAACAGATGAATACACCAGGGAGATGAGGTAACACCAAAGTAGGAGAAGAAAGGGAATTACCAAACTCACATATCCAAGCAACAGTGCAGATAAATCCACCAAACGTCTCTTATAACCACCAACTACTATTGTCCCAGCTATGCAGCATAAGCTAGCTCTGACAATGTCCCAGATTATATAGGGGATAAGAGTGGCTAACTGTGCTCAGCTGAGAGCCTTAGCTCCCGAAGCTCTCAACATGGCAGATTAACCCTTGTTCTACCAAAAGAAATTTACACCATTTAAACAGAAGGTGAAGTGCTTCTAATCAGCGAAGGAGTAGGAGCAATCAGACTCTTCAGTCTTCTGGCTTCTCTCTGTCATGGTAACTTTGTGCCACTTAATTTGGTTTAGGCACACTGGGGCACAGAAGGGAGAGGGACATTTGGATTTAGGAGCACAGAATTTGCTGAATTTATTTAGGGGGTGAGGAGCAATAGCATTTTTCCAGTACCTTTGTATGATGGGCCTGAGAGGGGACTTGCTATTTTTGGGCATTGAGTTGAAGCTTTTTTTGGGAACATTTTACATAATGTCACATTTATCCTGCGCTCTATGCTGAGCACTTACTTTGGGGTTTTGATCTAAATCTCCAAGTGACGTGATTTGGATGAAATCCAAAGGAATCCATTCGCTATAATGAGGCAGTTACATTGGAATCAGTCTGACCTCTTTTCAGCATTATCTTTTTCAGAAGTGCACAAAACTGTGGCCAATCGCACTTTTATGCAATCCTAAAAAGACGGGCACTGCTGGATCAAAGACTAGAGGTGTCCATAGTGACTCCATCTGCCTCATTCTAGGACATATTTTGATGGCGGTTCCGTCTGAATCACGTCTATCAGACATTCACATGGAAACCCCTAGTGTAAGTGCTCAGCGTAGGATAAATGTGTGACAAGCCTTAATCTGTACCAGGTGAAGAATTGTTTTTATTTATTTTCTCCACAGTTCCTAGTTTAGTATAGTTTATATGGAGACTTAATTAATAGGGTCGAGAAGATGTATTTTTTTATGTTTTGCTGCTGTCACACATTAAAAGAAACTTTTTACTGCAAAAACAATAGGTTTTAAAAGTTGTAATTTTTCCAAATTTTGGTTGACAGAGTCATGTGTGGCCATGTTTTTTGCTGGACAAGTTTATGCTTTATTTATCGGTCACATTTTTTTATCGCTTTCTGTTCTGATTTTCGGGAGGCAGGTTCAACCAAACCCTTTAGCAATTTTTTTTAATGCCGTTCAGCGTGTGGCAAAAATTGATAAGGCAGCTTCAGTATGATTACAGTGATACCACAGTTATTTTTTTATGTTTTGGACCTTTTACCCATTAAAAACTATTTTATAGAAAAAATAATTATTTTTGCATCGCTTTTTTTTTTAGAGCTATACATTTTTTGCTGATAGAGCTATATGGAAGATTGTTTATTGCAGGAAAAGATGATGTTTTTAGATATACCATCATTTACAATCGTCTTTTTGATTGTGTTTAATTCTACTTTTTGTTCAACGGTATAATGACAACTAAAAGTTTATTGCCTTGTTTCTCATTATTTTTTTTACAGTGTTCACTGAAGAAGTTAACTAGTAGGACAGTGTTATAGGTCGGGTCATCCTGGACTCGTCAATAGCAAATGTGTACTTTTTTGTTTTCTTTTTTTTTGTCATATAAAAATATTTATTTATGGCTACAATATATATATATATCTGGCGTAGCACCCCATCACTCTCATTCTTGGTCAAATAGCCCTTACACAGCCTGGAGGTGTGTTTGGGGTCATTGTCCTGTTGAAAAATAAATGATGGTCCAACTAAACGCAAATCGGATGGAATAGCATGCTGCTTCAAGATGCTGTGGTAGCCATGCTTGTTCAGTATGCCTTCAATTTTGAATAAATGCCCAGCAGTGTCACCAGCAAAGCACCCCCACACCATCATACCTCCTCCTCCATGCTTCACGGTGGGAACCAGGCATGTAGAGTCCATCCGTTCACCTTTTCTGCGTCACACAAAGACATGGTGGTTGGAACCAAAGATCTCAAATTTGAACTCATCAGACCAGCACAGATTTCCACTGGTCTAATGTCCATTCCTTGTGTTCTTTAGCCCAAACAAGTCTCTTCTGCTTATTGCCTGTCCTTAGCAGTGGTTTCCTAGCAGCTGTTTTACCATGAAGGCCTGCTGCACAAAGTCTCCTTTTAACAGTTGTAGAGATGTGTCTGCTGCTAGAACTCTGTGTGGCATTGACCTGGTCTCCAATCTGAGCTGCTGCTAACCTGCGATTTCTGAGGCTGGTGACTCGGATAAACTTATCCTCAGAAGCAGAGGTGACTCTTGGTCTTGCATTCCTGGGACGGTCCTCGTGTGGGCCAGTTTTTTTTGTAGCGCTTGATGGTTTTTGCCACTGCACTTGGGGACACTTTCAAGGTTTTCCCAATTTTTCGGACTGACTGACCTTCATTTCATAAAGTAATGATAGCCACTTGTTTTTCTTTACTTAGCTGCTTTTTATTTACCATAATACAAATTCTAACAGGCTATTCAGTAGGACTATCAGCTGTGTATCCACCAGACTTCTGCACAACACAACTGATGGTCCCAACCCCATTTATAAGGCAAGAAATCCCACTTATTAAACCTGAAAGGGCACACCTGTGAAGTGACAACCATTCCTGGTGACTACCTCTTGAAGCTCATCAAGAAAATGCCAAGAGTGTGCAAAGCAGTCATCAAAGCAAAAGGTGGCTACTTTGAAGAACCTAGAATATAAGACATAATTTCAGTTGATTCACACTCTTTTGTTAAGTATATAATTCTACATGTGCTAATTCATAGTTTTGAGGCCTTCAGTGTGAATGTACAATTTTCATAGTCATGAAAATACAGAAAAATCTTTAAATGAGAAGGTGTGTCCAAACTTTTGGTCTGTACTGTATATTCATAATATTTAGTGATTTAAAAAAAAAATATTTTTCAAATTTGTTTTATTTTTTTCACTTTTTACTTGGTCTCACTATGGGACATTCACTTGCATCTGTCTGATCACAGGCTGGAGTCACACACAACCAGGGCCGGACTGGGACTAAAATTCTGCCCTGGCATTTGAAGTTACACAGGCCCACTTGTCGCATGGTGACTGTATAATATCTTTGTACACTTGTAGGTTACAAGAAGTGAGGGGAGTGTAACAAGACTATATAACATATAATCACAGCTGTATCCAGCATTACAGCTCAGTCCTCATAGAATGTAATACAGCACAGCCCCCATAGAATGTAATACAGCACAGCCCCCATAGAATGTAATACAGCACAGCACCCATAGAATTTAATACAGCACAGCCCCATAGAATGTAATGCAGCCAGCCCCCATAGAATGTAATGCAGCACAGCCCCCATAGAATGTAATGCAGCACAGCCCCCATAGAATGAAATGCAGCCAGCCCCATAGAATGTAATGCAGTACAGCCCCATAGAATGTAATGCAGCCAGCCCCCATAGAATGTAATGTAGCACAGCCCCATAGAATGTAATACAGCCAGCCCCCATAGAATGTAATGCAGCACAGCCCCATAGAATGTAATGCAGCACAGCCCCATAGAATGTAATGCAGCCAGCCCCCATAGAATGTAATACAGCACAGCCCCCATAGAATGTAATACAGCCAACCCCCATAGAATGTATTGCAGCCAGCCCCCATAGAATGTAATGCAGCACAGCCCCATAGAATGTAATGCAGCCCCCCCCCATAGCCCCACAATCCAGTTATAACTCATTCATGTATATATAAGAAAAAAAAGGCTCTACTCACCTTTTCTCTTGCCCTGCGCTGCTCCAAGCTCCGGTCTCAGCAGCTGCAGGCTGTCCGCTTGACACACAGCAGGTGCGCAATGATATGACGTCATCGCGCACCCGCAGTGTCAGAGGCAGAGTGGGGAATGATGGGAGAGAAAGAGTCAGCAGACGCTCTCTCCTCCATCATTGCATTCAACTGTACCGGCGTCATAGATGCCGGTATAGTTGAATGCGGGTCACCAGGGAGTGTGCCGACAGCAGAGGGAGTGTGCCGAGAGCGGGGGGAGTGTGCCGACAGCGGGGGGAGTGTGCCAACAGCGGGGGGAGTGTGCCGACAGCAGGGGGAGTGTGCGCCGACAGTGGCACACTTGAGCAGCCCACTACTGCCACCGGCCCTTCTGGCATTTGCCAGAACTGCCCGATGGCCAGTCCGGCCCTGCACACAACATATAAAAAATTGGTAAGTTTGACACAGACGAGAATCGCAGAAATGTCCCCTGAACAGTGATCCGTATGTCATTTGTGTGCAATGTGAGGATGCGATTTTCTCGTATGTAAGCAACCGTGTGACATCCGTATGGCGAGATTTTCTCGCCGGCTTGCAAAATGGACATATAATGGATCCATGGCCTCCAAAATTTGTGAAAACACACACACATATATATATATATATGTATATATATATATATATATATATATATAGTCTATATATATATATATATATATATATATCAGTGATATATATATATCTTTATATTTCATACAGAGCTAGATAGCAGATAGCCGATATTTCAATTGTCGGCATCTATAAAATCATTACAGAGCCCGACAGGATATGAGACATGGTTTACATACAGTAAACCACTGCTTATCCATTAGTTTTTTAAATGTCCCTCACTAATAATGTTTGTAGTGTGTGTGTAAAATTTTTGAGCTGTAGGTGTTAAATTAAGTGACTGAGGGCAGATATTAAAACCCCAGAAAAAACGCATCTGTAAGATGTGGCAATTCTGGCACTTAGCCTCTCTCTTCCCATTGCCCTGTAGCAGTGGCATATGGAGTAATAAGGGGTTAATGTCACCTTGCTATTGTGAAGTTAAATTTAAGCCCAGTTAATAATGGAGAGGAGTCAATAAGACACCTATTCATTACTAATCCAATAGTATGAAAGTGTTAAAAATTACACACATTCTATATTGGACTTAAAAATTACACAAACATGCAGAATAAGGTCTTTTAACCCCTTCATGACCCAGCCTATTTTGACCTTAAAGACCTTGCCGTTTTTTGCAATTCTGACCAGTGTCCCTTCATGAGGTAATAACTCAGGAACGCTTCAATGGATCCTAGCGGTTCTGAGATTGTTTTTTCGTGACATATTGGGCTTCATGTTAGTGGTAAATTTAGGTCAATAAATTCTGTGTTTATTTGTGATAAAAACGGAAATTTGGCGAAAATTTTGAAAATTTCGCAATTTTCACATTTTGAATTTTTATTCTGTTAAACCAGAGAGTTATGTGACACAAAATAGTTAATAAATAACATTTCCCACACGTCTACTTTACATCAGCACAATTTTGGAAACAAAATTTTTTTTTGCTAGGAAGTTATAAGGGTTAAAATTTGACCAGCGATTTCTCATTTTTACAACGAAATTTACAAAACCATTTTTTTTATTGACCACCTCACATTTGAAGTCAGTTTGAGGGGTCTATATGGCTGAAAATACCCAAAAGTGACACCATTCTAAAAACTGCACCCCTCAAGGTGCACAAAACCACATTCAAGAAGTTTATTAACCCTTCAGGTGCTTCACAGCAGCAGAAGCAACATGGAAGGAAAAAATGAACATTTAACTTTTTAGTCACAAAAATGATTTTTCAGCAACAATTTTTTTATTTTC
Source organism: Ranitomeya imitator (assembly GCF_032444005.1). Classification (NCBI taxonomy): domain Eukaryota; kingdom Metazoa; phylum Chordata; class Amphibia; order Anura; family Dendrobatidae; genus Ranitomeya; species Ranitomeya imitator. The sequence continues at coordinate 382,424,121 of NC_091284.1, forward strand.
CCAATGGTAAAAGGAGAAACTGAACCACGTACGTTGTTGTCCAATTTGTCCTGAGTACGCTGATACCTCATATGTGGGGGTAAACCACTGTTTGGGCGCACGGCAGGGCTTGGAAGGGAAGGAGCGCCATTTGACTTTTTGAATGAAAAATTGGCTGCACTCTTTAGCGGACACCATGTCACATTTGGAGAGCCCCCGTGTGCCTAAAAATTGGAGCTCCCCCACAAGTGACCCCATTTTGGAAACTAGACGCCCCAAGGAACTTATCTAGATGCATAGTGAGCCCTTTAAACCCCCAGGTGCTTCACAAATTGATCCGTAAAAATGAAAAAGTACTTTTTTTTCACAAAAAAATTCTTTTAGCCTCAATTTTTTCATTTTCACATGGACAACAGGATAAAATGGATCCTAAAATTTGTTTGGCAATTTCTCCTGAGTACACCGATACTTCACATGTGGGGGTAAACCACTGTTTGGGCACATGGTAAGGCTCGGAAGGGAAGGAGCGCCATTTGACTTTTTGAATGAAAAATTATCTCCATCGATAGCGGACACCATGTCGCGTTTGGAGAGACCCTGTGTGCTTAAACATTGGAGCTCCCCCACAAGTGACCCCATTTTGGAAACTGGACCCCCCAAGGAACTTATCTAGATGCCTAGTGAGCACTTTAAACCCTCAGGTGCTTCACAAATTGATCCGTAAAAATGAAAAAGTACTTTTTTTTCACAAAAAATGTATTTTCACCTCAATTTTTTCATTTTCACATGGGCAATAGGATAAAATGGATCCTAAAATTTGTTGAGCAATTTCTCCCGAGTACGCCGATACCTCATATGTGGGGGTAAACCACTGTTTGGGCACACGGCAGGGCTCGGAAGGGAAGGCGCGCCTTTTAACTTTTTGAATGGAAAATTAGCTCCAATTGTTAGCGGACACCATGTCGCATTTGGAGAGCCCCTGTGTGCCTATGCAATGGAGATCCCCCACTAGTGACCCCATTTTGGAAACTAGACCCCCCAAGGAACTTATCTAGATGCATACTGAGCACTTTAAACCCCCAGGTGCTTCACAGAAGTTTATAATGCAGAGCCATGAAAATAAAAAATAATTTTTCTTTTCTCAAAAATGATTTTTTAGCCTGGAATTTCCTATTTTGCCAATGGTAATAGGAGAAATTGGACCACAAATGTTGTTGTCCAGTTTGTCCTGAGTATGCAGATACCCCATATGTGGGGGTAAACCACTGTTTGGGCGCACGGCAGGGCTCAGAAGGGAAGGCACGCCATTTGGCTTTTTAAATGGAAAATTATCTCCAATCATTAGCGGACACCATGTCGCGTTTGGAGAGCCCCTGTGTGCCTAAACATTGGAGATCCCCCACAAATTACCCCATTTTGGAAACTAGACCCCCAAAGGAACTAATCTAGATGTGTAGTGAGCACTTTGAACCCTCAAGTGCTTCACAGAAGTTTATAACGCAGAGCCATGAAAATAAAAAAAAAAAATTATTTTCTCAAAAATGAATTTTAGCCCGCAATTTTTTATTTTCCCAAGGGTAACAGGAGAAATTTGACCCCAAAAGTTGTTGTCCAGTTTCTCCTGAGTACGCTGATACCCCATATGTGGGGGTAAACCACTGTTTAGGCACATGCTGGGGCTCGGAAGTGAAGTAGTGACGTTTTGAAATGCAGACTTTGATGGAATGCTCTGCGGGCGTCACGTTGCGTTTGCAGAGCCCCTGATGTGGCTAAACAGTAGAAACCCCCCACAAGTGACCCCATTTTGGAAACTAGACCCCGAAAGGAACTTATCTAGATGTGAGGTGAGCACTTTGAACCCCCAAGTGCTTCACAGAAGTTAATAACACAGAGCAGTGAAAATAATAAATACGTTTTCTTTCCTCAAAAATAATTTTTTAGCCCAGAATTTTTTATTTTCCCAAGGGTTACAGGAGAAATTGGACCACAAAAGTTGTTGTCCAGTTTCTCCTGAGTACGCTGATACCCCATGTGTGGGGGTAAACCACTGTTTGGGCACACGTGGGGGCTCAGAAGGGAAGTAGTGACTTTTGAAATGCAGACTTTGATGGAATGGTCTGCGGGCGTCACATTGCGTTTGCAGAGCCCCTGGTGTGCCTAAACAGTAGAAACCCCCCACAAGTGACCCCATTTTGGAAACTAGACCCCCAAAGGAACTTATCTAGATGTGTGGTGAGCACTTTCAACCCCCAAGTGCTTTACAGAAGTTTATGACGCAGAGCCGTGAAAATAATAAATACGTTTTCTTTCCTCAAAAATAATTTTTTAGCCCAGAATTTTTTATTTTCCCAAGGGTTACAGGAGAAATTGGACCACAAAAGTTGTTGTCCAGTTTCTCCTGAGTACGCTGATGCCCCATGTGTGGGGGTAAACCACTGTTTGGGCACACGTGGGGGCTCAGAAGGGAAGTAGTGACTTTTGAAATGCAGACTTTGATGGAATGGTCTGCGGGCGTCACGTTGCGTTTGCAGAGCCCCTGGTGTGCCTAAACAGTAGAAACCCCCCACAAGTGACCCCATTTTGGAAACTAGACCCCCCAAGGAACTTATCTAGATATGTGGTGAGCACTTTGAACCCCCAAGTGCTTCACAGACGTTTACAACGCAGAGCCGTGAAAATAAAAAATCATTTTTCTTTCCTCAAAAATGATGTTTTAGCAAGCAATTTTTTATTTTTCAAGGGTAACAGGAGAAATTGGACCCCAGTAATTGTTGCGCAGTTTGTCCTGAGTATGCTGGTACCCCATATGTGGGGGTAAACCACTGTTTGGGCACACGTCGGGGTTCGGAAGTGAGGGAGCACCATTTGAATTTTTGAATACAAGATTGGCTGGAATCAATGGTGGCGCCATGTTGCGTTTGGAGACCCCCTGAAGTGCCTAAACAGTGGAAACCCCTCAATTCTACCTCCAACACACCCCTAACCCTTATCCCAACTGTAGCCGTAACCCTAATCACAACCCTAACCCCAACACACCCCTAACCACAACCCTAACCCCAACACACCCCTAACCCTAACCACAACCCTAATTCCAACCCAACTCTAAGGCTATGTGCCAACGTTGCGGATTCGTATGAGATTTTTCAGCATCATTTTTGAAAAATCCGCGGGTAAAAGGCACTGCGTTTTACCTGTGGATTTACCGTGGATTTCCAGTGTTTTTTGTGCGGATTTCACCTGTGGATTCCTATTGAGGAACAGGTGTAAAACGCTGCGGAATCCGCACAAAGAATTGGCATGCTGCGGAAAATACAACGCAGCGTTCCCGCGCGGTATTTTCTGCACCATGGGCACAGCGGATTTGGTTTTCCATATGTTTACATGGTACTGTAAACCCGATGGAACACTGCTGCGGATCCGCAGCGGCCAATCCGCACCGTGTGCACATAGCCTAATTCTAAAGGTATGTGCACACGCTGCGGAAAACGCTGCGGATCCGCAGCAGTTTCCCATGAGTTTACAGTTCAATGTGAACCTATGGGAACCAAAAATCGCTGTACACATGCTGCGGAAAAACTGCACGGAAACGCAGCGGTTTACATTCCGCAGCATGTCACTTCTTTCTGCGGATTCCGCAGCGGTTTTAGAACTGCTCCAATAGAAAATCGCAGTTGTAAAACCGCAGTGAAATGCGCAGAAAAACCGCGGTAAATCCACGATAAATCGGCAGCGGTTTAGCACTGTGGATTTTTCAAATCCGCTGCGGAAAAATCCGCATAGGACCAGAATACGTGTGCACATACCGAAACCCTAACCCTAGCCCTAACCCTACCCCTAACCCTACCCCTACCCCTAACCCTAGCCCTAACCCTACCCCTACCCCTAACCCTACCCCTAACCCTAACCCTACCCCTAACCCTAACCCTACCCCTAACCCTAACCCTAACCCTAGTTCTTACCCCAACCTTAGTGAAAAAAAAAAAAATTCTTTATTTTTTTTATTGTCCCTATCTATGGGGGTGACAAAGGGGGGGGGTCATTTACTATTTTTTTTATTTTGATCACTGAGATAGGATATATCTCAGTGATCAAAATTCACTCTGGAACGAATCTGCCGGCCGGCAGATTCGGCGGGCGCACTGTACATGCGCCCGCCATTTTGGAAGATGGCGGCGCCCAGGAAAGAAGACGGACGGACCTCGGGCGGCCAGGTAAGTATAAGGGGGGGGAGATCAGGGCACGGGGGGGGCGTCGGAGCACGGGGGGGTGGATCGGATCATGGGGGGGGTGGATCGGAACACGGGAGGGAGGATTGGAGCACGGGGGAGGATTGGAGCACGGGGTGAGGGATCGCTGTGCGGGGGGGGTGGATCGGAGCACGGGGGGGGTCGCTGTGTGCGGGGGGGGGATCGGAGTGCGGGGGGGTTTGATTGCAGCACGGGGGTGTGATTGGTGCACGGGGAAGCGGACAGGAGGACGGGGGAGCGGAGCACAGGATGGAGGGGAGCGGACCACAGATCGGGGGGCTGGGGGGGCGATCGGAGGGGTGGGGTGGGTGCACATAAGTGTTTCCAGCCATGGCCGATGATATTGCAGCATCGGCCATGGCTGGATTGTAATATTTCACCAGTTTTTTAGGTGAAATATTACAAATCGCTCTGATTGGCAGTTTCACTTTCAACAGCCAATCAGAGCGATCGTAGCCACGAGGGGGTGAAGCCACCCCCCCTGGGCTAAACTACCACTCCCCCTGTCCCTGCAGATCGGGTGAAATGGGAGTTAACCCTTTCACCCGGCCTGCAGGGACGCGATCTTTCCATGACGCATATGCTGCGTCATGGGTCGGAATGGCACCGACTTTCATGACGCAGCGTATGCGTCAAAGGTCGGGAAGGGGTTAATGAAATAATTAAACACAGGTTTTCCATCTTTATTACAGTCTCAATCCAATAGAAGTCCTCGTTCTTCTGTAAAAAGCAACAATATCCCATACCTGTCCGCTGTACAGTCAAGGCCCACGCTGCAACCCATCTCAAGGGGTTAAATAGTTTATAAACGGAAGCAGTGCTAATGCTACCACCACGACTGTAAACCACTGTGGAATGAATGAAAAGCTGTCTGTGCAGCCTCCCCGCCTGACCGGACATGATCTCTGTAGCGTGGGAAAGTTTCTGAAAATGCTGTCAGTACACCGCAGGTCAGGCGGGGAGTCTGCGCAGCCTCAGACATTGCTGCTGACATCACTTAGGCTGCGCTGACTCCCTGCCTGACCCCCGGTGAACTGACACTCTCACGTACAGGGTGGAGCGCGGTAATTTGCTGATTTGGGAATGAAATAAAAAAATTATGATCATTAGAAAAATTTATTTTATATTTTAATTATACTGAACAGTAATGGAATTTTTAAATTACATGGTTTTAAATAGTGTATCTGGCAAATGTCGACCTTCGCTATCCACACACTGCTGCATACGTTTTCTGAAGTTTTCATGAACTCTAACAAGCATGTCCACTGGTATTCTGCCAATTTCAGCTTCAATATTGTTCCTTAGGTCTTCCAAGGTGTTGGGACGGTTGATATACACCTTAGACTTCAGGTAACCCCAAAGGAAAAAATCGCATGGGGCTAAATCTGGTGAGCGTGCTGGCCAGTTCACATCTCCCCTCAAAGAGATAAGCCGTCCAGGAAACATTTGCCTCAAACAATTCATGGTAACCCTCGCTGTGTGTGCAGTGGCACCATCCTGTTGGAACCATGTATCCTCTAGTTCCATTGCCTCAAGAGCCGGCTGAAAATAATCCTGTATCATAGACAAGTACCGTTCGGAGTTCACAGTTATGGCACGACCATTATCCTGAAAAAAGTAGGGACCAATGATGCCTACTCGTGATATGGAGCACCACACAGTGACGCGGTCCGAATGCAGAGGTCTCTCGTGAACTTCTCTGGGGTTTGTTTCACTCCAGTAATGCATATTTTGTTTGTTTACACACCCACTGAGGTGAAAATGTGAAAATTCACCCAATTTACAATTGATTGCCGTCCAGGAACACGTCCGCGTGGAGGAACAGCGAATTGTAAACGAAAAGCACGCTGCACTGCAATGATTGAGTGGGCATTTGAAAAATACGCTTCAACACAAAATGACCTCTCCTCACGTGTCCACTGCATGATGGCAACTGAAAGGCAGAGGAATACAAATCTCCCATCAGCCACTGTAAGCCACACCCACTCTCCCCTCTCTTCGACCGACAGTGCCGCCACAGCATGCAGTGCAAAAAAGCAAATTACCGCGCTCCACCCTGTATAATACGGCCGAGAAAAAAAATGATGATGGGAGCTGCTCCATAGATGAACATTGGTCCGAATGCTATGTGATTTTTTATAGCATAGCACTCATCCGTATTATACGATAGTGTGACTCCGGCCTTATAGAATATAATGCACTTGCATTGCTATGCTTTATAACCTGTCACAGCTGCGCATGGTGAAAGAAGCTTGCTAGTGCCTGGTGACCCGGATGTCATCATGATGACTTCGGGTTACCATGTCAATAATCGCCCCCTCGTGATGATGTTGCGAGTGTGCTGATTGGAGGGCAGAGGGTACCCCCTCCCTGCCTTCTAAACTCTGCAATTGATATCGATCACAGCAGTTAGAGGGTTAAACTGCAGTGCAGGCAACGTTCCTAGCAGTGAGCGCCGAGTGTCAGTTGTCATATCAGCTGAACGCTTGGTGGCGATTGCCCGCACAATATGCCATGACGTTTATATACTTCATTTGTCAGGAAGTACTACCCAACTAAGTTTATACCGCAAATGTCAGGAATGGGTTAAGAAGAGACTTACATCTTGAAATTTCTGTCTTGTTTAGCTCAGTATCACATAGTATGATTGCTGATGTTGATCGGAGCTGTTTGTTAAAGTCGGATTAAAACGAAAGACACGTCATTGCCTTTATGTACACAAGCCCATCTTGATAGGAGATCTTGATGGAAAAAAATATGAAACTCTGCTATCTGCAGATTAACTGTGTGTTTTTTCCTTCATTTTCAAGTGTCTTTCATTCGTGCTAAACACGCTTCATAATTTCTTTTCTTCTTTCTGAGTAGATGGTGGGGAGGGAAAGCAAAAAAGGGCAGGCAATTAAATTGCAAGGCCTGTAATTCGATTGCTGTCGTATTTGTAGAGCTTTCTACTGCACATGGATTAACCTATTTTGTGCTGAAACACTACTTTACTTTAATACAAGACGATAATCTTAACTGGGTATACAAAATTCTATTATTTTATCCTACTTAGTAGTTTTAATTGGGTCAATGATCTTATCAAAACACTTCTGCTTTGAAAAGAAAATGAAATTGTTACGTAATGTTTTTCTGTAGATGATATGTAATTTAATTGGTACCATACACCTGTTATTGCTATAGGCAAAACATTTTTGTGGCCTACAAGCTTGTATGCAAAGATAATTCAGTTTTAGGTACACATTTATTAAGAAATGTTGTTGTTATAATTAAAGTCTAATTGGTAGTAACACGAGGATTCACTTGGTATATACCACAGTGTATTTAATCACAGGAGATGGTAAGGTTTACCATTCTTACCTGGGCAATGCACTTCATCTTGTAAAGATGAATGGGTCACTCACTGCTCTTAGCAGGGCATTCCTTAGTATACAGAGATCTAAGAGATCACTATCTTCTACAAGATGTTACATCTTGTATTGATCCAGGAGGTAAAGCCCCCGTCACACATAGCGAGATCGCTAGCGAGATCGCTGCTGAGTCACAAGTTTTGTGACGCAACAGCGACCTCAGTAGCGATCTCGCTATGTGTGACACGTAGCAGCGACCAGGCCCCTGCTGTGAGATCGCTGGTCGTGTCGGAATGGCATGGACCGTTTTTTGATCGTTGAGGTCCCGCTGGGTAGCACACATCGCTGTGTTTGACACCTTACCAACGAGCTCGCTGACAGGACGTCCCATTGAATCGTCATGAAATAGCATCGTTGTACAGGTCGCTACAGGTCGCTGCATCGCTGCTGCGTCGTTGGGGAGATCACACTGTGTGACATCTCACCAGCGACCACATAGCGACGCAGCAACGATCCCTGACAGGTTGTATCGTTGTCGGGATCGCTTAAGCGTCGCTATGTGTGACGGGGCCTTAACTGTATTCACTAAAGCATTTCTTAAGAAGCACCAGACCAGTCTACAACCCCTGGCAAAAATTATGGAATCGCTGGCAGGTACGGACTGGGGATGAAATTCAGCCATGGCATTTGAAATCACACAGGCCCATGTTGTCCCCGTCCCAAAAAGCAGATATGATATATAATACTAATATTATCCTGGATGGAAGACAGGAAGATTTACGACAAGATCAATATTTCTAATGATACCCGTGGCATGCTGGGGTAAATAACGGAGTCAGCAAATTTGTGCTCCACCATAACTCTTAACAGTATGGGTGTCTTGAGAACACCGATTCTGGTAATAATGTAGCAGACAATGCAGCCTACGACCAGACAGGCCCTTCAGGCTTTTGCCAGAATTGCCAGATGGCCAGTCCGGCCCTGATCACCAGCCTTGGAGGATGTTCATTCAGTTGTTTAATTTTGTAGAAAAAAAGCAGATCACAGACATGGCACAAAACTACAGTCATTTCAAATGGCAACTTTCAGGCTTTAGAAAAACTAAAAGAAATCAAGAACAAAAAATGTGGTAGTGAGTAATGGTCACTTTTTTTAACCAAGCATAGCGGAAAAATTATGGAATCACTCAATTCTGAGGAAACAATTATGGAATCGTGAAAAACAAACATATAAAAAAATACTCCAACACATCACTAGTATAGTGAAACCCGACTCGACCCTATAAAAATAAAAGTCGCTCAACCCTACTGGTCACTATAATGAAGACTATTTTTACATTTATATTCCTAGTGTATGCTCCTTGTTCTCCTTTTTCTATATGGTCACTACAATGGCAGTTTGCAATTTTAACTCAGCAACATCATCACTACACCTGTTGATAAAATCCCAATGGGATATAATTTCTCAAATTGGGTCACTTGATGGAGAACTCTGCTCTTCTAGCACTTAGAGGCTCTATATATGGTGTCCGCAAACTATTCTTGGAAAATTTGAACTCTAGGAGGAAAATAGCGCTCTGTATCTCCAGTCTTGGGGTATTTCCACATTTAGCATAAATTGTGGGATACATTTTAGTGCCATTTTTACCCATTGCCCGATGTGAAAAGTAAAATCTGTGGCTGAAACAAAATTTTGGTGGTAAAAATGTATCCATATTTTTCCCTGAAGCGCAATGGTATAAAATTCTGTGACTCACCCTTTGTTGTCAATATGATGACTGCACCCCTAGATGAATTAACTGAAAAGTGTAGTTTGTAAAATGGGGTCTCTTATCTTAGGATTTTGCTGCTCTGGCACCTTAGAGGCCGTGCCAATATGACATAGCACCCTCAAACCAGTCCTGCAAAATTTGAACACCAATATGGCGCTTCTTCCCATCTGAGCTGTGCACTGCTCCTCAAAAGTATTTTTCAACCACATATGGGGTATATGTGTACTCAGGAGTAATTGCACAACAACAGTTTTGCATTCATTTTCTGGCCATCTTTGTGAAAATGAAACATTTGGGCCTAAAAAATGTTTTTCTTCTTTTCCACAGATCAATGTTGTAAAATTCTGTGAAGCACCTGTGGGTTCAAGGTGCTCTTGGCACATCTAGATGGATTCCATGAGAGGTCTAGTTTCCAAAACTTGGTAACTTGTGGGGGTGTTCCACTGTTTAGGTACATCAGGGGCTGTCCAAACACAACATGACACTGGGAGATCATTCCAATAAAATTTTAAATCCAAAACATCACTCCTTCTTTCCTGAGCCCTGTGGTGCTCCCAAATGGTAGTTTACTCCCACATCTGCATACTGACTAGAAATTTAACAAAAATGTTGGCTTCCATTTATTCCTGTTACCTTGTGAAACTAAAAAAAATGGTGCTAAAAGAACATTTTTGAGGGAAAAATTTATTTTTTTTATTTTCATGGGTCTATATTATAAACTTCTGTGAAGCACCGGCAGGTTCTCACCACACATCTAGATACATTGAAGAGTCTAGTTTCCAAAATGTTGTCACTTGTGGGGTGTTTCCACTGTTTAGGCATATCAGGGGTTCTTCAAACACAATATGACACCTGCAGACAATTCCATCAAAATCTGCTTTCCAAAGCATCACTCTTTCCTTTCTAAACCCTGCTGTGCACCCAAACAGTAGTTGATCACCACGTATGTGGTATCTGTGTACTCAGGAGAATTTGCACAACAAAATTTGGGGTCCATTTTCTCCTGTTACATTGTGAAAATAAAAATTTGGGACTAAAAAACTTTTTACAGGAAAAATGTTATTTTTTAATTTTATTTTATAAACTTCTGTAATGGACCTGGGGTTCAATACTCAGCACACACCTAATTAAGTTCCCTGAGGGGTATAGTTCCAAAATGGTGTCACTTGTGGAGGGTTTCCACTGTTTAGACACATCAGGGACTCTCCAAACATAATATGGCACCCACTAATTATTCCATAAAATGTTGCATTCAAAAAGTCAAATGGCGCTCCTTCCCTTCCAAGCACTGCTGTGCACCCAAACAGTTTTTTTCCTCAACATATGGGGTGTCTGCATACTCAGGAGAAATTGCACAACAAACTGCTGCAATTTCTACTGTAACCCTTGCAAAAACGCAAAATTTGGCTCAATGTCATAAACCTCTGTGAGTGCTGAAGGAAACTCAGACAACATGTGTCGTTTGCCACAACGCGTTTCAACTCCCACCTGAAGAAGACGGTGTTTACCGTTGAAACGCGTTGTGGCAAACGACATATGTTGTCTGAGTTTCCTTCAGCGCTCCTGGGACTGATTTCTGTTTGACACACATTCTCATCCTCCTTTGGAGGTATTCAGCTGGAGCTGCGGTGGTGCTTGACAACTCCCTTTCATCTCCCCTTCCCTGGGTCAATTCCTCTGCGCTCCCCTCTGACTGCTTTCACTTATCTTGCTTCTTCATAAACCTCTGTGAAGCACTTGGGGTTTCAAGGTGCTCACAACACATCTAGATAAGTTCTCAGTGGGGTCAAGTTTCCAAAATGCTGTCACATGTTGCGATTTCCACTGTTTAGGCACATCAGGGGTTCTCCAAACGTGACATGGCGTCCGTTAATTATTCCAACAAATTTTTCAGTCAAACAAATGGCGCTTCTTCACTTCCAAGCCCTGCCATACAGCAGTTTTCACCCACATATTGGGTATCGGTGTACTCAAGAGAAATTGCACAGCTCATTTTTGGGGTCCATTTTTCCTGTCACCCTTGTAAAAAAAAAAAGTCTAAAGTAAAATTTTTGTAAAAAAAGTTAATTGTTAATTTTTTCCTTCCACAATCTAAAAATTCCTGTGAAGCACTGGAAGGGTTAATAAACTTTTTGAATGTGGTTTTGAGCAGCTTGAGGGGTGCAGTTTTTAGAATGGTGTCAATTTTGGGTATTTTCTGTCATATAAAATGCAATCAAAAAGACAAAATAAAGATGGTCTATACCCATCAAAGTCACTTCAAATGTCATGTGGTCCCTAACAAAATTGTTTTGTAAATTTTGTTGTAAAAATGAGAAATCACTGGTCAACTTTAGAGATGGGCGAATACGGACCCTAAAGTTCAGTGTCCGTACGGAACAACTACTATTCGAGCACAGACACTGAACACGGACTTCATCAGGAAGTCCGTGGTACTGTTCGGGTTCAATTGCTGAACACCGGGTGTTTGTCACGCTGTCATATGCATGACAGCACGGCAAACACCGCTTCTGATCGGCAGTGAAATTATCCCCATTGGTCAAAGAGCCGCAGTTCCTACGCTGTCAAAAGACAGCATAAGCGCGCAGCTGTGATCGGAAGTATAACTTTCATCTCTGGTCACTGTTTTCAGTGGATGGGACAACCTCTCCCATCATCCATCACCTGCTGCCGCTAATAACTGCGGCTATAAAGAAAAAGAACCCAGCACTCAACTGATGCTTTAGTGCAATTTTAATCGTAGTAGTACCCAATAAACGTTTCGGTCCTTGAATGGACCTTCGTCAGTAACTACATGTGAAAACCAAAAACAAGTGTAAACAAAAATTACAGAAAATAAAGATGCATACAAAATAAAGTATATACAAGGTATTTTGGAAAAGGACAATAGCATCGATACAAAACTCTGGTCAATCTATACATAGAGTATATGCTGGGGAGAAAATAACCCGAATATCTAGGCTGAATTATGTTCCACTCAGGATGAAATAAGGAAAGATACACCAGAAAGATAATAGTGGGAGAGGAGGTACATACCGTACTGTAGAATAATAGAATAGACCGTATGGTCATAGGGTACAAAAAAGCAGCGTCTGTAAGTGTAAGAAAGTCCCATAAAATTCCCATGGACCGGTAAGCACATGGTGTCAGGGGATATAAGGTAAAACATACCTTATGTGTGAGTCAGATAGGAGCGGTACTGTGGGTGGATAATGAAAAAGAAATTACATACCGAAGAGAAAAAAAAATAAAAAAAAAAATAAAATAAAATAAAATTACATACCGCAAAAACCGGCCGAGACTATGATTTAGCCTCTTTTCTCTGAGACTGTATGGTACTATCGGGTGATTTGCTCTGCAATGTGGTATCATGTTATTTTCCCACAGGTCATTACGGACTTCTTCTATCTTACTGGTTTTGTTATTTTTACCATTGTAAGTCATTGATGCAATTTTTACCATGGTCTAATTCTTCCTTTCTTTTACCTCTAGAGTCGTCTGTACTGATCACTTCGGTCTACCCGCACACCTCACTGGACCAAGCTGGTTATCCTCACCTAGCTGATCATATCACTAATCAGACCTATAGACCATAGGAGCACCTATCACCATGGAGATTGTTCACCCAGCATATCATCTCCGTATAGGCACTTCAGCTACATATCACTTGTCCTATGTTGCCTGTATTGTCATTCCTTTTCTACTTTCTCCTTGCCGCGCTTTCCGTAGCGCTCGTGGTTTTTTTTTTTTTTCTTTCCCATTGTATTGCCCTATCCCTATGACAACGTGATGTCACTTCCGGTCACCATACACAGGAACTCTCATTGAGCTGCACACTGAGGTAGTCCTCATAGCGCGCCGTCACTTCCTGTCTGCCACCCAGCCGCTGATTGGCTGTTGGAGCTGGCTTGTCCCGCCCCTTTCTTATAAGATGGCGGCCGCACTTACTTCTGATCAGACTAGCGGTGGACACCGCGTCTGACAGCACCACCATCCAGCTCGGTCTCCTCAGGTAAATCCCCTGCACTAGAGCGTTTCTCTGATCGGCCGGTTTTTGCGGTATGTAATTTTTTTTTTTTTTTTTTTTTTTTCTTCGGTATGTAATTTCTTTTTCATTATCCACCCACAGTACCGCTCCTATCTGACTCACACATAAGGTATGTTTTACCTTATATCCCCTGACACCATGTGCTTACCGGTCCATGGGAATTTTATGGGACTTTCTTACACTTACAGACGCTGCTTTTTTGTACCCTATGACCATACGGTCTATTCTATTATTCTACAGTACGGTATGTACCTCCTCTCCCACTATTATCTTTCTGGTGTATCTTTCCTTATTTCATCCTGAGTGGAACATAATTCAGCCTAGATATTCGGGTTATTTTCTCCCCAGCATATACTCTATGTATAGATTGACCAGAGTTTTGTATCGATGCTATTGTCCTTTTCCAAAATACCTTGTATATACTTTATTTTGTATGCATCTTTATTTTCTGTAATTTTTGTTTACACTTGTTTTTGGTTTTCACATGTAGTTACTGACGAAGGTCCATTCAAGGACCGAAACGTTTATTGGGTACTACTACGATTAAAATTGCACTAAAGCATCAGTTGAGTGCTGGGTTCTTTTTCTTTATAGTCTATGAAGGTGTGGGAACCTAACCTAGCACCATTCTTCTCCAGTAGTGCACACGGTTTTTGTATCTGATAATCTTCCCCTACGTGATTGCACACTGACGGGTCATGTCCACATTCTCCTATAATGCTGAGGAGACCTCGAATATCCTGGCACGTTCCACTTTCAGTAGCGATTTTTTAAAAATCCCTCCTAGGGAAGCAAGGGGGAGAGATCTAGAAAGGGAACTCCGTCACCTTACCAACATCGAACTTCACTGTGCCACACTCTCTGAGTATCTTCGAGCACAACGGATCCCTAGGGGTCTACGGGTTCCACTACGTCCCACACTGTTTCGGGACTCTCCCGAGTATTGCACCAGATATGAACAAATATTAAATAAATGTTCTTTCGACATTATTACCCTGACGATTGAGCACCTGCAGAAAGCGATCTCCACAAGCTCCGAGACCATCAAATCCATCGAGGCTCAACTGTCTTCATCTGGGACCCCCGAGGAACTGATTACCCTCAAGGACCAAATATCCAGAAACATCGAGAAGCACCGACGGGAGACAGAGGACAGAAAACGTAGCAAATTCAATAGGGACACGGAGGACTACGAGCGCCAACAGGTATACAGATGGCAGGACAATTATGCCGGACGTCGAAACCCATCTCGCCAGGCCCAGCGTACCTCCCTCGACTACTCAACATCAGGCTCAGAACAGGAGTTGGGTACCCCTGCCACACTTCCACCCCGTTTTTTAGGCCAACGACAACGCTTCCCGAGAAGAAGACCACGAGGCGCGGCCACGGACATAGGAGGAGACTCGGCCCAAGGGAGGATAACGAGATCTCAGGTACCAATCCATTGGTAATTAACATCTCTGATAGATTACTTGGTGTAGCGGAATACAAAGTCCTGCAGAAGGGTTTGTCTTTTTGTCCATCATACCAATGTCATACATTTGATCTTGAAATGGATCTTCAGAGATTCTTTCGATCACTTAGACTTAAGGCCTTTTTCTCCACATCTCCCGAATCTTCTTCTACCCTACCCTCCACGGGCTCATCTGACGGTCCTCTCTCTTCACGGAGCCTAGGGCTCTACACCAAAAGTCATTTCAGACCTCCCCAAGGCTCACACGCCATGGAATCTTTCATAGGTTTTGTGAAAGAATCATTTAAATTACTATGTGAGGATATCAGAAAGGGTAAATTGTTTTTTCCCCCCAATCTCTCTCCCATGGAACGACAAGCCATACGGGGCCTACAAAACGACAACAACCTCATTTTCAAACCTGCAGATAAAGGGGGCGCCCTTGTGATTATGAATAGATCGGACTACCTTCTTGAAATCAAACGCCAACTAGGTAATCCCACGATCTATGTTAAATTACCACACGACCCCCTATCCGTGACTCGTCAAATCATCTCGGACACTCTTTTGAAATATATTGAGTTAGGGGTCCTAGACCCTAAGACACGGGACTTCCTCACCAAACTACACCCTATCACCCCAGTATTTTATACCATTCACAAAATCCACAAAAACTTAGAGAAACCCCCAGGGAGGCCCATAGTCGCCTCTACCGACTCTATCCTCTCCCCACTGGCCATTTACCTAGAAAAAATTCTCACCCCATTGATTAGGACATCAAAATCCTTTATCCTGGACACAGGATCCTTCCTTAACATCCTGAAAGACATAAGTCCCATTCCTCCACACTCAATTCTGGTAACAATGGATGTAAAAGACTTGTATACATCTATCCCCCATATAGAAGGCATCAATTCGGTCCATAAACTCCTGACCCAGTCCGGCTTGCTACCCAACCAGATCAACTTGTGTATTGACCTACTAACCATCATTCTTACCCGTAATTATTTTTTGTTCCAGGATGACTTTTATCTACAAATCCGTGGTACCGCGATGGGCTCCAACGTAGCACCCCCGTATGCTAATTGCTACATGGCCGATTTTGAGGAGAGTCTGATATACCCTCACCCACTATTTCGTGACCACGTCCTTGTATGGAAACGTTACATCGACGTCTTTTGCATATGGGGGGGCTCGTTGGAAGCCCTCGCGTTCTTCTTCGACTGGCTGAACACGGCCTGGCCAGGTATCTCTTTCACCATGTCTCACAGTACTACACAGATCAATTTCCTAGACACCTTAGTCATTCTACAACCTGATGGCTCTTTCACTACCGACCTCTACACTAAAAGCACTGACCGTAACAGTTTGTTACATTTTACGAGTTTCCACCCTCCGGCCACAAAAAATTCAGTACCTAAGTCCCAATTTTATCGGGTCTCTAAGATTGTGTCTGACACAGAGCTTAGATCGATCCGCCTCCAGGAAATGGCTTCTAAGTTCACTCAACGGGGTTACCCGCCAGCAATACTGGAAAAAGCCGCTGCCCCCCCTACCCCACGACCCAATAGAGCCTCTAATCGGATCCCGTTTGTTCATTCATATCACCCGTTTGCGTACATTCTACATAGGTCAATACGCCGGAATTGGCACCTGCTGTCCAAGGGTTACCCCAACGTTACTGAGTTTCAGAACCCTTTTCTTCCCTGTTTCAAACGTCCACCCAACTTAAAGGACTCGTTGGTCAGGGCAGATTTGGGATCAGGTATTCCATCCCCCCGCCAACGGTTCTTACAGAGTCCACGTACCGGGACCTTCCCATGCCTGAACTGCTCTCAATGTCATAATGTCCTTAAAGGACCCCGCTTCCATCATCCTCGCTCTGGAAAGTCATTCCGAATCCCGGAGTATTTCACATGCGCTTCATCATGGGTTATATACTTAATCAAATGTCCCTGTGGACTTCTATACATAGGTGAAACAACGCAACCTATTCGCGATCGGATTTCCAAACATAAATCCACGGTCCGCTGTAAGAACCTGTTGTTACCCATCCCCCTCCACTTCCATAATTTGGGTCATAATATCTCACAGCTACAGTTCCAGGTAATAGAACATATCCCCCCCATCCGGCGGGGTGGTGATCGGGTTGCTCGCCTAAAGCGGAGGGAAGCGTTTTGGATCCACACATTGGAGACCCTCCACCCACTGGGACTCAATAGAGACTATGATTTAGCCTCTTTTCTCTGAGACTGTATGGTACTATCGGGTGATTTGCTCTGCAATGTGGTATCATGTTATTTTCCCACAGGTCATTACGGACTTCTTCTATCTTACTGGTTTTGTTATTTTTACCATTGTAAGTCATTGATGCAATTTTTACCATGGTCTAATTCTTCCTTTCTTTTACCTCTAGAGTCGTCTGTACTGATCACTTCGGTCTACCCGCACACCTCACTGGACCAAGCTGGTTATCCTCACCTAGCTGATCATATCACTAATCAGACCTATAGACCATAGGAGCACCTATCACCATGGAGATTGTTCACCCAGCATATCATCTCCGTATAGGCACTTCAGCTACATATCACTTGTCCTATGTTGCCTGTATTGTCATTCCTTTTCTACTTTCTCCTTGCCGCGCTTTCCGTAGCGCTCGTGGTTTTTTTTTTTTTTTTCTCTTCGGTATGTAATTTCTTTTTCATTATCCACCCACAGTACCGCTCCTATCTGACTCACACATAAGGTATGTTTTACCTTATATCCCCTGACACCATGTGCTTACCGGTCCATGGGAATTTTATGGGACTTTCTTACACTTACAGACGCTGCTTTTTTGTACCCTATGACCATACGGTCTATTCTATTATTCTACAGTACGGTATGTACCTCCTCTCCCACTATTATCTTTCTGGTGTATCTTTCCTTATTTCATCCTGAGTGGAACATAATTCAGCCTAGATATTCGGGTTATTTTCTCCCCAGCATATACTCTATGTATAGATTGACCAGAGTTTTGTATCGATGCTATTGTCCTTTTCCAAAATACCTTGTATATACTTTATTTTGTATGCATCTTTATTTTCTGTAATTTTTGTTTACACTTGTTTTTGGTTTTCACATGTAGTTACTGACGAAGGTCCATTCAAGGACCGAAACGTTTATTGGGTACTACTACGATTAAAATTGCACTAAAGCATCAGTTGAGTGCTGGGTTCTTTTTCTTTATAGTCTATGAAGGTGTGGGAACCTAACCTAGCACCATTCTTCTCCAGTAGTGCACACGGTTTTTGTAGCTAATAACTGCGGATCTGGAGCTGCTGGCAGGTGAATTAATTAGCCGACTCTTGCACTGTAAATAAATGATTAAAAAGAAAACCCAGTTTGGGTTCCCCTTTATTTTTTATAGCCAGCTAGGAAAAACTCACCGCTGGGGGCTGCAACCCTCAGCTGTCAGCTTCAACAAGGCTGGTTATCAAGAATAATGGGTTACCCCCCTTTTTAGACAACCAGCCTTGCTAAAGCAGACAGCTGAGGGCTGGTATTCTCAGACTGGTAATGGGCCATGGATATTACCTCCCCCAACCTAAAAATAGCAGCCCACAGCTGCCCTGAAAAGACACATCTATTAAATGCGCCAATTCTGGCGCTTTGCCTGGTGCTTCCCACTTGCCCTGTAGTGGTGGCAAGTGGGGTTCAAATTTGTGGGGTTAATGTCTCCTTTGTATTGTCAAGTGACATCAAGTCCACGGCTTAGTAATGGAGAGGTATCTATATAACTCCTACCCATTAGTGCTAGTCACTTCTCACAGTCAAGCCGTGAGTCAGAGTGGTCAAAGAGTCCAAGGTCAGAAGCCAGGAGGGTATGTCATAAACAGAAGGTCATTTTCTGAGGTCAGAGTACCGGGAAGATAACAGATCGGAGCAGAAGAGGTTAAACAGTTGGACGGTCAGAACAAAGTCCAAGGTCAGGCAACAGATCAAGCATACAGAACTCAAGGCACAGGGAGCATAGACCTCACTTGTTGAATGTACTGTACATCTGGCAATGGTCTGGGACAAGCTGCTCAGTTAAGTAGGCATGGCAATCACCCAGGATAGTGAACACTTGGAGACAACCGATACCTCCCAGTCACAGATTGGCTAGTCGAGCTGTCAATCAACACACTGACAGCTCAGCACACCCTGGAACCAGATTGGATGTCCATGCTGTCAATCAAATTACTGACAGCTTCAGCATGCTTCTGTACCGGATTGGACGGCCGAGCTGTCAGTAACTGCATCCCAGACACCCTGAGGAGTGGAACCATGACAATGACTAATCCTATAGTTATATTGTAAATAAAGATACGTCTAGAGTAAAGTCTTTTATTGGAAATAAAACAAAACACACTTTTACTTTATTATTTAAAAATAGCAAACACAGTTATACTCACCAAACGACTATTGCACAAAAGCCCTCTTTCTCCTTTAATAAACCAAAAATAAAAAAAACAACAATACACCTCACATATCTGTTGTTCTGTCCCACACCGTAATACATGTCTAGGGGAAAACAGTTTTCAACCTGTATGGTGTCAAGATGCGACTGTCCAGGCTGAGAACCACTGTTCAGCCCGGCTGGGAACGCAGCCTCAGTGACCGAAGGTAACCTCGATGATGTCACTGCCGGTCACTGAGTATGCACTTGCAGCAGCTCATTCACCAGTGGTTCTCAGCCTGGATGGTCGATAGACAGAAGTAAAGCCGGCAATTCAGCAGGAGCAGACAGCGTATAATAGATGGATTACACACAGTATATACACATAGAATAGATAGATATAAAGATGTCACTGACATATACAGTTAGTATACTGTGTGTGCAGCTTAGCGTACATGTATTTAATTATTAAAAGATTATTTTTCTGAAAAAATTGGTGAGGCTCCTGCGTTATTTTATTAACCCCTTTCCAACATCGGGCGTACATTTACGCCGATGTCAGACTCCCTCCCTTTTGATGTGCACTCCGGCGGTGAGCCCACATCTTTCCTGACATATCAGGTATTTTGAACATCTGACATGTTACCAGAATACCCGCGGGTGGAATCGTGATCCACCCGCTGCTATTAACCCCTTAAATGCTGCTGTCAAACGCTGACAGCGCATTTATATTACGCTTCCGGAAATCGCGCTGGAAATATGCACACCGGTGACACCTATCAAGCAATGTATTGGCATGACAACCGGAGGCTCACTGGAGACCTATATGGCTGTCAGTACTGGCTTGCTGTGAGCGCCGCCCAGTGCACAGTGCTCATAGCAAGTGAGTAAATCTGCTTTATAGAGGGGATCTGATCATCGCTTCTATGTAGCAGAGCTAATCGGGTTGTTGCAGCCTCTAGTCTCCCATGGAGACTATTGAAGCATGCCAAAAATATATATAATTTTTTAAATGTAAAAAAATATAAAAGTTCAAATCATTCCCCTTTTGCCCCATTCAAAATAAAACAATAAAAATAAAATTAAACATGCACATGTTTAGTATCGCCATGTTCAGAATCTTCCGATCTATCAATAAAAAAAAGGAATAACTTGATTGCTAAATGGCATAGCGAGAAAAAAAAGTCAAAATGCCAGAATTACATTTTTTTGTTCGCCGCGACATTGCACTAAAATGCAATAATGGGTGATCACAAGATCGTATCTGCACCAATATGGTATTTTTAAAAACATACACTTGGTATGCAAAAAATATGCCCTTACTCAACTCAAGATCACAAAAAATGGAGACTCTACGGGTATCGGAATATGGCACAATTTTTTTTTAACAAAGTTTGGATTTTTTTACCACTTAGATAAAAAAGAACCTAGACATGTTTGGTGTCTATGAACTCATAATGACCTGGATAATTTTATTGGCAGGGCAGTTTTAGCATTTAGTGAACCTAGTAAAAAAGCCAAACAAAAAACAGGTGTGGGATTGCACTTTTTTTGCAATTTCACCATACTTGGATTTTTTTCCCTATTTTCTAGTACATGACATGGTAAAACCAATGAGGTTGTTCAAAATTACAACTCGTCCTGCAAAAAACAAGCCCTCATGTGGCCATATTGACAGAAAAATAAAAACATTATGGCTCTGGGAAGAAGGGGAGTGAAGAATGAAAACACAAAACCGAAAAAAGCTGCGGGGGTTTAGGGGTTACCCAGGAGAGGAAAAGCTGATGGGTGGGGCAGATTTTTAAAGCCTGCAATGAACTAATACCAATGGAGATTCCCAGGCTATTAATATCAGCTCACAGCTGTATACTTAGCCTTTACTGGCTATTAAAATGGAGGACCCCCCAAAAAATGATGTAGAGTCCCCTATTGTTAATAACCAGCAAAGGCTATGCAGACAGCTGTGGGCTGATATCAATAGTCTAGGAAGTGACCATGGATACTGCCCCCCAAGGCTAAAAATATCAGCTCTCTGCCATCCCAGATAAGGTGCTTCTATAAGATTTGCCAATTCTGGCACTTAGCCCCGCTCTTCCCATTTGCCGTGTATTGATGGCTGGTGGGGTGATAGTTGAGGGGGTTGATGTCACCCTCAAAACTTAATACAGGTGCTATGCAGAGTAGAGGTGAGTCGTGTTCGAGTCGAACTGTTCGCCAATTTCAAATTCGAGCTGTTTTGGGCGGTGTTCGAGTCGTTTGACGAACCCGAACAATTTGCTCAAAATTCGGCTGTTCGAGTTTCTGTTCGATAACTGTTCATTCACCAAAAGCCGAGCTTGATTTGCACAATAAAACTGTTTATCATTGTTAATAGACTGTTTAATTGTATAGTGTAGGGGGGGGGGGCGGGGGATAGATCTGTGCTGAATTAACGCCGATCTCCATTTTTTTTTCTTTCCCGCATTTACAGTGGGGCGGTGCAGTCCCTCAGCCTAACAGCAGTGCGCACACACACAGCAATGTGCATGTGATGCACACAAGCAAGGGCATGTGTCATTGGCTGTGTATGTCACATGTCCTCCTTGCCCTATAAGAACCAGCCATTTGACCCGTCACCATCATTTCCTCAGTGCTGCAGCTTAGTATTAGGCTACGTTCACATTTGCATTGTGCGCTGCTGCGTCGGCGAAGCAACGCACAACGCTAATAAAAACGCACCAAAACGCACGCATAAACGCTGCGTTTTGCGACGCATGCGTCGTTTTTTGCCGAAATTTGGATGCAAGAAAAATGCAACTTGTTGCGTTTTCTGCGCCCGACGCTTGCGGCAAAAAAAAAACGCATGCGTCGCACAACGCAGCACAACGCATGTCCATGCGTCCACCATGTTAAATATAGGGGCGCATGACGCATGCGTCGCCGCTGCGTCGCCCGACGCAAACACGCAAAACACTAATGTCAACGTAGCCTTAGACGGCACCGATGCTGACGTGGGCGCTATACAGACTAAGAGTGTTTATTGGAGCGAATTGTCAGAGAGATAGGTTTATGGAGTCGGGAAGAGTTGGGACTAGTTGTAATATCAGCCCTTTTCAGGGTAGTTTACAGCAGTTCATAGCACTCTTTGCCAGGCAGGTCTGTGCCAGTGCTGTGCAAGTGTTTGTCACAGCATTTGGTGTAATCTAGCTCATCCAATCCTTTTGGGCTAGTGGCATTGTCTGATAGTCATCTGAGTAGCCCGCCTGTGAAGTTAGCTACACCGCCTGTGTATCTCAATTTTTACTGCATCTAACCCAGTTAATAGTTTTGGGCTTAGGAGCAGTGTCTGCACGTCAGCAGAGTAGCCCGCCTGTGAGACTAACTACACCGCCTGTGTATCTCAATTTTCACTGCATCTAATCCAGTTATTAGTTTAGGGCCTAGGAGCAGTGTCTGCACGTCAGCAAAGTAGCCCGCCTGTGAAGCTAACTACACCGCCTGTGTATCTCTATTTTTACTGCATCTAATCCAGATAATAGTTTTGGGCCTAGGAGCAGTGTCTGCACGTCAGCAAAGTAGTCCGCCTGTGAAACTAACTACACCACCTGTGTATCTCTATTTTTACTGCATCTAATCCAGTTATTAGTTTAGGGCCTAGGAGCAGTGTCTGCACGCCAGTAGAGTAGCCCGCCTGTGAGACTAACTACACCGGCTGTGTATCTCTATTTTTACTGCATCTAATCTAGATAATAGTTTTGGGCCTAGGAGCAGTGTCTGCACGTCAGCAAAGTAGTCCGCCTGTGAAACTAACTACACCACCTGTGTATCTCTATTTTTACTGCATCTAATCCAGTTATTAGTTTAGGGCCTAGGAGCAGTGTCTGCACGCCAGTAGAGTAGCCCGCCTGTGAGACTAACTACACCGGCTGTGTATCTCTATTTTTACTGCATCTAATCTAGATAATAGTTTTGGGCCTAGGAGCAGTGTCTGCACGTCAGCAAAGTAGTCCGCCTGTGAAACTAACTACACCACCTGTGTATCTCTATTTTTACTGCATCTAATCCAGTTAATAGTTTTGGGCCTAGGAGCAGTGTCTGCACGTCAGCAGAGTAGCCCGCCTGTGAAACTATCTACACCGCCTGTGTATCTCAATTTTCACTGCATCTAATCCAGTTATTAGTTTTGGGCCTAGGAGCAGTGTCTGCACGTCAGCAGAGTAGCCCGCCTGTGAAACAAACTATACCGCTTGTGTATCTCAATTTTCACTGCATCTAATCCAGTTATTAGTTTTGGGCCTAGTAGCAGCGTCTGCACGTCAGCAGAGTAGCCCGCCTGTGAAACTAACTACACCGCCTGTGTGTCTCAATTTTCACTGCATCAAATCCACTTATTAGTTTTGGGCCTAGTACCACAGTTTGGCCACTCAGTTCTGCTCGGTTTTCTTCCATTGGTTGTTGTGCCAACAACTACAGATACAGAGTTGCCAATTAGTTAAGCACTAAAATGAGTGGCAAAAGGCCTGCTGCTGGTGGAAAGGGGAATAGGCATGTTGGAAAGGGAAAAAAAGGTTGTGTCCGTGGGGTAGGTGGTAAAGCAACAGTAACATCTGCAGAAGAAAGACCATCTTCCAGCCAAAGTAAGATGTCTACCTCTTTTTGTGGACAATCTGATATGATCCCTTTCTTACGACCATCGCTACAAGCATCGCCAAAAATTCCAGATGAGGCACAAAAACAGCAGGTGCTTGAATGGATATCAAGTGCTCCTTCAAGTGGGTTCTCCTCCATGTCAACTTCAACATCACAACTACTCCAGTCCTCAGAGTTGTCACCCCAATCGCACTTTCTTCCTCACAGCTCCCAAGTCTCCAGCTGCCCGTCTGAGCATGGGGTAACACACATGGTTGAGTCTGTAGAGCTGTTTACGCATACTATAGCCTGGGAATCAGAGATCTGCTCCAGAGCTTCTGTGAATCCAGACAAGGAAATGATCTGCACTGATGCCCAGAATCTTTGTGAATCGGATCCAGGCCCAGATGAAGAAGGTTCTGAGCATAATGTAGACCCTTGTTCCCAAACTGTAACTCCTGTTGGTGGAGACAATGAGGAAGATCATGAAACTGAGATACCTGATCGGAACGAAAACTTGACTTTTCGGTCAGGGCAGGAAGAGGTTGGCTCTGAGGACGACAGGTGTGAGAACACACAGGATGATGATGACAAGGTTGTAGACCCCACTTACTGTCAACCCCCAGTCCGCCAATCCATGAGGACAGCAGAGGAGGTGGAGGAGGATGCTAGAGATGAGTCTGACGACGAGGTAATGGTGCGCCTTCCTGGACAGAGACGGAGTACTGGAAGCACGTCAACAACTGCATCCTCAACCCCAACTGTGCCTCAGACAAGAAGTCATGGTGGCTCCTCAGATTGCACGGGCTCTAAGCCTTGCATAGCCTGGGCATTTTTTGACATCGCAATGGATGACCCAACTCATGTTGTCTGTAAGATTTGTCAACAAAATCTCAGTAGAGGCCAAAAAATCACTACCTTGAGTACTTCATACATGAACTGTCACATGGATATGAGGAATAATTTGAAGTGGGAAGCTCACTGTGCTACAATGCAGCTTAGTGGGACGGGTCAACCACCGTCTGAGCCATCAAGTGCATCCGCATTCTCTTCATCCTCTGTGACTGTGGGGACAGCAGTCACACATGGTTTTGGATGCAGACCTTCCACCACTTTACCCGCAACAGCCAGTGTGATTGGCAGGTCGTCAGGACATTTGCAAGTGGAAACACCTGCTGGTGTTGAGCGCTCTCCGACATCGACACCACATTTTGATCAAGGCAACATAACATCTCTGCCTGCACCTTCCTCACAGACCAGCAGTTTGCCGGGGACACCCTACTCAACTCCATCTAAGCACGGCAGCCAGCTCTCTGTCCCACAGATGTGGACAAGTAAAAGACCATTTCCTCCTAGCCATGACAAAGCTAAGAGGTTGAATTTCTCCATCTGCAAGCTATTGGCTACAGAAATGCTGCCTTTCCGCCTGGTGGACACAGGGAATTTTCGAGACCTTATGTCCGTCGCAGTGCCCCAGTACCAGATGCCCCGTCGCCACTACTTCTCAAAGAAAGCTGTGCCTGCGCTACACCAGCATGTCGCACACAACATCACCGTTTCCTTGAGAAACTCTGTGTGTGACAGGGTGCATTTCACCACAGACACTTGGATGAGAAGACATGGACAGGGGCGTTACATGTCGGTGACTGGGCACTGGGTAACTACGGCGACATCAGGAGAAGGGGCTGCTGTCCGAGTCTTGCCGTCGCCACGAGTTGCTCGTCGATCCTCTGTATCTAGAAGTTCCTCCACTGCTTCTGCCTCCTCAACCTCCTCTCGGAACTCCACCTGCACCCAAAGCCTGTCTGGTAATGCCACCCGCGTTGTAACTGCGCAGAAGGAATCCTGCACACCTCCTGTGTGTTTACATTGAAATGTCTGGGAAATGTGAGTCACACAACTGAGGAGTTGTGGTCAGCTCTGGAGACCGAGTTCCATCAATGGTTGTCTCTACTCAACCTGCAGCCATTGAAGGCTGTGTGCGACAATGCTACAAACCTGGGTGTGGCTTTTCGCCGGGGCAATGTCACACACATGCCTTGTATGGCTCACGTTTTGAACCTGGTTGTCCAGCAATTTTTATCCCACTATCCCGGACTAGATGGGCTTCTGCAGAGGGCACGGTCGCTGTGTGCTCACTTCTGCCGTTCGCATCCTGCAGCTCGACCACTTGCATCTCTACAGAAGTCGTTGGGCCTGCCAGTTCACGGCTGAAATGCGATGTGCCCACACGGTGGAATTCAACTCTGTACATGTTGCAGCGCATGTGGCAGCACCGACGAGCCCTGGTGCAATACATTATGATGTTTGGCCTGGGCCAACGAGATCAAAACGTGGGGCAAACCACGCTGCAGGAGTGGTCTCAGATCAGGGACCTATGCACCCTTCTGCACAGTTTTGAAATAGTGACGAAGATGTTTAGTGCTGACAATGCCATTATCAGCATGACCATTTCAGTGATTTACATGCTGGAGCGCACCTTACACAGTGTTGGGAGTCAGGTGGTGGAATAAGAGGAGGAGGAGGAACAGGAGGAGTCATATACGGAAGGGATCATATCTCCAAGGTCAAGAAGGTTGGCAGCACCAAGGTGGCTGGCATTGGAGGATGGGGGAGAGGGATTACCGAGGGCGCATGGTAGCAGCCAAACTGTTGAGGAAGGTGCAGGAGGCGAGGAAGAAGTGGAGGACGAACTGGCACTGGGCATGGAAGACTCATCAGATGAGGGAGACCTTGATCAAATTTCTGTTGTGTGAGGTTGGGGGGAGAGGGCTGACGAAGAAAGCATGATTCTCACCTCGCCACCACCAAGACAACAAGGACTTGGTCCTCCGGGATGCGCAAGACACATGAGTGCCTTCTTGCTGCACTACCTGCAACATGACACTTGGATTGTCAGAATCCGAAGTAATGCCGACTACTGGGTTGCCACACTCTTAGATCCCCGGTACAAAAGCAAATTTTGCAAAATAATTCCTGCCATAGAATGGGATTCACGCATGCAGGAGTATCAGCAGAGACTGTTACAGAATCTAACATCTGCTTTTCCACAAAACACCAGTGGTGCACGTAGTGAATCTCTGAGTTCTAACTTGCCAACTGTGGGACTATCGAGTCATCACTCAAACTGTAACAGAAACATCGTATCTGGTGGTAACAGCAATTTTTTCCAATCGTTTCAAGATTTTTTTTAGACCATCCTTTGCAAGGCCACAGGAGACAGGAAGTCTAAAACACAGCCAACGCCAAGAGAGGATGGTACAAGAGTATCTCCAAGTTAACATCGATGCCATGACTGTGAAACTGGACCCTTGCTCATTTTGGGCTTCCAATCTTGAAAAATGGCCTGAGCTCGCCACTCACGCCTTGGAGATCTTGTCGTGCCCCGCAGCCAGCGTTCTCTCTGAACGTTTGTTCAGCGCTGCTGGTGGTGTGCTGACAGATAAGCGCACGTGGCTGTCCAGTGACAATGTAGACAGACAAACGTTCATCAAGATGAACAAATCCTGGATCCGCAAGGACTTTTCTACCCCTGTGTCATCTTGGGGAGGCTAAAAGCTTGATGATTTTTGAAAATCACCTCACCAACCGTTTTAAAAATGTCTGGCGAAATTGATGCCACTTAAGTTGTGTCTGTGGCCGAATTTTTGGAAAAAATGGAGACTCTTCTATTTAGTCCCCTTGCTGAGTTTTACATGACTTTGGCATCGTCAATTCCAGGTGTGTGGGGTCGCCTGAAGAGTTGTTTCCTCATACTATGGCCTGGGATTCAGAGGTCTGCTCCAAAGCTTCAGTGTCTGCTAGTCAGCAGAGTAGCCCAGCCACCCACTGCCTGTTTACCTAAGTACTATTTTTTAACGGCATCTAGCCCAGGAAATCCTTTTGGGCCTAGTAGAATTTGGTGCTACTCAGCAGCGTACACCACCCATGAAGCAAGCTGCACCGCCTGTTTACCTAACTACTATTTTGTAACGGCATCTAGCGCAGGAAATCCTTTTGGGCCCAGTAGAATTTGGTGCTACTCAGCAGCGTACTTCACCCATGAAGCAAGCTACACCGCCTGTTTACCTAACTACTATTTTGTAACGGCATCTAGCCCAGGAAATACTTTAGGGCCTAATAGAATTTGGTGCTACTCAGCAGCGTACTTCACCCATGAAGCAAGCTACACCGCCTGTTTACCTAAGTACTATTTTTTAAAGGCATTTGGCCCAGGAAATCCTTTTGGGCCTAGTAGCAATTTCTGCTACTCAGCAGAGTACCCCACCCATGAAGCAAGCTACACCGCCTTCTTTCTTTCTTAATCTAACCCCTCAGCTCTCGGGTGTCCACTCTCCCTCCAGCTCTCTCCTTCTCACAGGTGGACTACTGCGTGTTTTCACACTGTCGCAAATCTTTTGGGCCCAGGCATAAGAAGTTGTCGAGGTAATGGATATGTGCCGCCTTACAAATGTCCATGACAACACATTCGAGGAAGCAACTAAACGCCTCAAATTGTGAGCAGGATATGGAGCACCCCATGGGCAAACAGCAATCTAGGCAGTATGCTCCTTCACAGAAGCAGCCCAATGGGAGGACACTATTTAGAGGCACAGGTAGTAACCGGAACGCCCCCTCAATGTCTGTTTTGGCCATTAGGGTGCCCCTTACCAACTTCTTGACCCGCCTGATTGCCTCGTCAAAGGTGGTACAGTACATAGTACTGTACTTGGTTCCACGTTGATGTTGTCGTTTACTGATCTGCCCCTTGCATATGACAAATGGTGGATTAGTCTGAATGTATTGGGTTCATTTTTTGGCACATCTCCCAACGGGGGTACCACTACGTCTTCTAAGGAAAGTGTTCTGAATGGACCCACCGCCATTCTACCTAAAGATATTTATTTTTTTATTTTATTTGTCAAGACGTCTAGGTGTTGGTAGAGTGAGTTTAGATTTTTACTCCAGCCATTCTTGATTTTAGAAGGGCATGACATGCCTATATCTGTGTCTCCTCCTCCTTTTACTCCTCCACCTCTTTTCTTTTCTCATGACTATATGTAGTTGTGGCTTTTCCATGTGATTGTTGTGTCTTCTGAGCAGTTTGTCAGCTTTTGGACACCTTTTAAGGTGTTTTCTATGTGTTTTCCATGTGTTTGTATGTGTTTGTGTTTGCCTGCTATTGGTTTCAATGGGGTTCGACGGTGTTCGTCGAACGTTCCATGAACTTTTCGTCGAACATGTCCCTGTTCGACGAACCGAACCAAACCCGAACACTAGGGAGGTGGCTCAACACTAATGCAGAGTACCTCAACCCCATACGTACAGAGGAATATGTACGTGGAACTGCATGTGAGAAAGGTAATGGCTCTCGAGTGTACTGGACTGGGAATACCTGAGGTAGACAGAATTAGCTGGTGAAAGGAAAGTCCAGTTAGAGATGAAGGAAAATCTTTAAGTGTATTGTATTATGGAAACAAGAAACTGAAAGTGTGGTGCCTGACACTACAGTAGATAATGCAATATGATGCATATAATGCAACTGCTTCTTGAGTAAATATCTTTGTCATGAAACGAACTGGGTGTCCCCTGATATATGTGTGGCGGCTACTGAAATAGAAGACATGTAGAAACCCATAGCCTTCACGTGATTTTGACACACCGCACACATGACAGCACACTGGGTCTGGGACATGATTTTCCTGTAAAGTGCCAAGGCAACATGGAGCAGCAAATTAGCCACAGGTAATGCCCAGTGGCACCTTACAAGTGGCATAGTCAGCAGGATTGAATCATGCATCAAGAAGATTTCATGGATGCTGTGAATGTTCCCTTGAAAATAGAGATGGTGGATGATGGCATATGGTGGTGAAGATGCTCCACTTGTTGTAGGCATTGGAGAACCATAAGGGCACGAAAATATGTCTGGCCTGGAAAAGGCCTTGTCTGGAGAACTTGGTCTGTTGTGGGCGGTGCCCACTGCAGAAGAAAAACAAACGCCAAGGGAGAATGGGTAGAGACTCCCAAGAAATGGACAGGTATGCTGGAATAGCCCCCACCATGGAAGAGATTGAGCAACAGTATTAACATTTAGGACATAAGATAGAGTGTGATAGGCTTTGTAAGTGTACTATGCTTAGTGCATACTCTTATAAGATGCATTGTTTTTGTAAGGGATATCTGCCTAGCAACAAACTGCAGGGACAGATACAATTAATGTTTTGGATTAGCCTACAATGGAAGGGACTATTGCCAGGAAAAGCAGGCTGCTTATTGTTTGATGGAAGTTGGATTTCTTTGAGTAGTGTGACAAACAATTTTTGAATGTTATCAAAAAATTATTTCTCTAAAACATTTATCCCAGTAGGAACATACTCCCAGTATTATATTACAATTATGTATAATCTGATGACCCCACATACCTATGATGGACCCCCATTCTCCACAAAATGTACCTCATGAAAAGATTCCTCTAGGAGAGCTTGCTACAGTAACAACTTAAAAGCTGTACATAAAGAGAAAAAATAGTAAACAACAGAGTTTTAAAGCAATTTTTATTTGAACAAATCGGCTGCTATATCATGCATACTATATTCTAGCTAGAATCTCTTCTAAGAAGTAAGTACACCCCTAGTGTGCTACTGGTATTCACAGATCAGAGCTGCTTTTCTATCTACATGACCGAGCGCCTGTGTAGCTTGTAAACTTCATCCTGGCTCAGACATGGTCACATTGGTCAGTGAAGTAGAGATGAGTGGAGAATGATGTGTGATGATGTCACTGTCTCTTGAACTGAGAGGGCGGAGCTTGTGTGCAGAGACTGGGAAAGAAAGTGAAACAAACAATCAACTCATGTAGTTAGTGCTCTCTGTCTGAACCTGGGGAATGCTGGGAGACAGCTGTAGTTCTAGTTAGAATATACTATCCCTGTAATATCACTGTCTCATATCCTGGACATGTTGGGAATTGTAGTTCTCTTTATAGCTCCTCCCTCCCTGTAATGTAATTTTCAGGCTGTAAATTTCTCTAATATCACATAACAACACCATGGGCCTTCTGGGACCTTTGTTCTCAGATTGCCGTCCTGTAATTTTCTGTGACATTCCATAGCAGCCTGGACATGCTATGACTGTGTATCGCCAAGACTGGGTCTTCTCCGTACCCAATCTTCCTAACCCCCATACCCTGCACCGTTCACCACTCCTGCCAAATATTAAAATTAAGACAAAACACATAAATGTCTTTGGATAAGTTGGCCAGAGCGGCCATTTTATTAAACAAACAATAACATGAATAACAACAGGTATACCATTGCATATGTAAAACCTTGAGGGGAGGGCTCTTGGAGCTAAGAAATCTGGCTCAAAAATAGGCAGAAAGCCACCACCAAAATTGAAAACCAAACACTTCTTTACCCTCAGCCGTGACCACCAGCTCGAGGGCACCATGTAACCCAATTCGGGCAAACCAAACCCCAAAGCTCCCGAGGTAAACTCCCCGTCCAGAGCCCGTAAACAAAAGCCAGATCAACCCCATAAAACGTCATCACCAACTCCAAGAACCCCACCCCCGCCAACCTGCCACTGTGACGATGTTAACAAAAAATTCCTCCCCCGAAATTGACCTGACTAAACCAAAAAACCTTCCCCAAGACTACCCCCCACCGAAAAGCTTTTCAACTCAAACTGATGCGAAAAAACGGAGGGAGGGTGGGTTTTCTCTCTTCCTCAGTCCCTGCACTAGTAATCTCTTCCCGCACTTTCCAGCCCCCGCCTCCTTGTCCCATCAAAAAACGCCCCCCCATTCAAAATTCCCACCAATCCCGTGACGATCCCTGTTTTTATTCAAAGCTACAAACTCCTCCTCTCGGCAACGCAGTCATGTGGGGGCTTCCGTCAAGCTGCGCCCATTACAGCCTCCCCTCTGGAGCTTAAATTTGCTTCTTTTTTATAAAGGGGGTGTAGATTAGGGTGGGGCAGCTGTGGTATGTACCCCGTGCAGGCACGTCTAAGATTTTCCTGCCCTAGGACCACAGCAATATATATCCCATTAACCTCTCACCATCTTACATAATCACTGTGGTTGTGCACATTAACCCTTTCTTTGCAACAGACCACCATTTTTATTAACCCCTTCTCTTAGACCAGCAGGAATATGGTCATAAATCCTGTCACTACTCAGTTAAGGTATGTCAACACAAAAAAATTCAGCAGCAATTCTGCAGTGGAAAACATGCGGCAAAATCCACACCATTTGATGCAGATTTATTGGGGGAGGGTTGGTGCGGAAATCACCCTCTCATTAGAAGAGTCGAACTTTTCACTTAAATCCGCAGCATAAAATTGACATGCTGAATTTTATTCTGCTGCTGATTTCAGAAACTCCCCGTAGATAAAAAAAATTATACTAAAAATCTAATTAAAAATTTGGTATCGCTGCATCTGTAAAAGTCCACTCTAGTGAAAAAAACAATATCTAGTGAGTACAGTTAACATCGTTCATAAAAATAAAAAAAAGCCAAAATTGCTTTTTAGAGGAGGTCAATTCTTTTGCAAGAAATGTTTTTAATCAAAACCCTTACTGTATGTCACCCAAAAGGGTACTAATAGAAACTACAGGTTGTCCTGCAAATTTTCTACTTTGATTTTGAGCATCATTCCAACTCCCGACCTCCGTGGGATATTAGTTGAGATTTAGGCTGATAATATTTAGGTTTTATTGTTCTCAACACATTCCACTATGTAATGAAAAAAGATTTACAACTGGAATATTTCATTCAGTGATATCTAGGATGTGGGATTTTAGTGTTCCCTTTATTTTTTTTTCAGCAGTGAATAACCTATTTTCAACATCTGACGTACATTTACGCCGATGTTGGACTCCCTTCCTTTGATGTGGGCTCCGGCGGTGAGCCCACATCTTTCCCGGGACATGTCAGCTGTTTTGAACAGCTGACATGTGCCTGCAATAGCCACCAGTTGAATCGTGATCCACCCACAGTTATTAACCAGTTAAATATTTAACAAGCACTTCCGGCAATCGTGACGGAAATATGCACACCGGTGACCCCTGTCACGTGATTGTGGGTCACCGGTGGGTGGCTATGACAACCGTAAGTCTCCTGGAGGCCTCTATGGTTGTCAGTGCTGGCTTGCTGTGAGTGTCACCCAGTTGTTGGTGCTCATAGCAAGTGAGTAATTCTGCTAAATAGAGGCGATCTGATCATCACCTCAGTGATGCCCCAGGGTCCTGGTCGTCACAGTGACATTGCTTTCCTCACAGGGAGAGTGATGTTAGGCTTGGAAGCGATGAAGGATATCTTTTCATCAGGTAATCACAATGCACACAACATGTTCAGACTGAAGACCAGAAGGGGGAGCTCACACCCTGTTTATGGGTGGCTTCCCTATATAAATTCTGATTTGGAGGGAAAAGGGTCAGAAAGTTGAGTTACACAGAAGAGTGCAGCCCGACATAGAGTGTCAGAAGGTATGAAGGGGCCCTGTAATCTGAAGTGCTACAACCCCTGGAGAAAGAGAGATACAGAAAGAAAGAACATCATTCAGTGAGCGTGAAGGAGAGCGAAGCACAGGAGAGTGACATCAGGGGAGGACAGCTGCGAATGAACTATCTCCCTCTGAAGCGCAGATCACCGGTAGCAGGAACACCGAGGTTGTAAGGAACGCTAAGACTTACGGCAGAGACTGGCAGGACAGCTGAACTGCAAGTTACCTGTCTTCCATAATACCCTGTAGGCACAGTGACACATAGAGCCCGGGTCATGATAGAGACCGTATAAAAAGGCCAGAGTCACCTGTCATATGGGTCTGTGCCCTATCCTATATGGGGCACAGAGAGGAACTGTGAGGACCTTATCAGAAGCCATAGGCAGTAAGGGACTACAACACCACCACGCTAGAGGAAGGCTTTCATCTCCACCTGGTAAAGGGGAACTCTGGATTCGCTTCCAAGCCGGCCGAACCCTGCCTGTACCTGTGATCTGGTACCCTGGACTGTGGCTGCCTGAGGTCTTCAGTAAACAAGGTAAAGAGACTGCCAACCTGTGTCCTCGTTCTTTACTGCGCCATTCACCATCTTCCATCTACACACTGGGAGCCCTGGGGATATACTTTACCTGTGGGAAATTATACCATCTAGCTGCCATAACATCACCCCAGAGGACACCCTAAAGGAGCGTCAGTCCCCACTGACCGAATACCACAGGTGGCATCACGAACATAAACTTTATTCAATTTCCCTTTTCCATGGGCGCCCAGGGCCACGGACTGGGTCGCCACCGTGACATCCCCCTGTGAACACCAGACCGGGTACCCCACTGCCCTGGTGGGCTATTCATCTCTATGTAGCAGATGTAATCGGGTTGTGGCAGTTTCTAGTCTCCCATGGACTAAAAAAAGTTTTTAAAAATATAAAAAAAAATAAAAGTTCAAATCACCCTTCTTTCGCACCACTCAAAATAAAACAATAAAAATAAAATCAAACATACACATATTTGGTATCACCGCATTCACAATCGCCCGATATATCAATTAAAAAAAGGATTAACCTGATCGCTAAACGGCGTAGCGAGAAAAAAAGGCAAAATACCATAATTACTTTTCTGGTCACCGCAACATTGCATTAAAATGGAATAACGGGTGATCAAAAGATCGTATGTGCACCAAAATAGTATCATTGAAAATGTCAGCTCGGCGTGCAAAAAATAAGCCCTCACCCAACCAGAGATCAAGAAAAATAAAGACGCTACAAGTATCGGAAAATGGCGGAATATTTTTTTTTTGTTAAAGTTTGGAATTTTTTTTCACCACTTAGATAAAAAAGAACCTAGACATATTTGGTGTCTATGAACTCATAAAAACCTGGAGAATCATAATGGCAGGTCAGTTTCAGCATTTAGTGAACCTAGTAAAAAAGCAAAACAAAAACCATGTGTGGGATTGCATTTTTTTTTGCATTTCATCGCACTTGGAATTTTTTCACGTTTTCTAGTACATGACTTGGTAAAACAAATGGTGTAGTTCAAAAGTTCAACTCGTTTCGCAAAAAAACAAGCCCTTACACGGCCATTTTCACGGAAAAATACACGTGCGCCTCTGAGAGCCTTTTAAACATTAGGCTCCACCCCAAACATTCACGCCCAGCCGGCCGTGATTTTGCCGGCAGGCAAATCCGGAGATGCCACATCACGGACATGCTCAGTAAATTGATTTCTGGACTTAGGCTTCAGAGCACAAGACTGCACCTGCGCAACATTGGTTACCATAGGTTTGACTGGAGAGCCAGCAGCAACCAAACACATACCAGGAGCCTGAACAAGTCTGAGCAAGACACTGGGCATGACGTCTATGCTGAGCAGCAATCTGAGCAGCCGGACCTGAATGGGAGACTGCAGAGGAAGACAGGACTTGGGATCTATCCTGTACAACGGGAGAATCCCGACGCCTAACAGTCAGATTGATAAAATTTATATGATGGCAAAAATACCGTATATACTCGAGTATAAGCTGACCCGAGTATAAGCCGACCCCCCTAATTTTGCCACAAAAAACTGGGAAAACTTATTGACTCGAGTATAAGCCTATGGTGGGAAATGCAGCAGCTACTGGTTAATGTCAAAAATAAAAATAGATACCAATAAAAGTAAAATTAATTGAGACATCAGTAGGTTAAGTGTTTTTGAATATCCGTATTGAATCAGGAGCCCCATATAATGCTCCATACAGTTCATGATGGGCCCATAAGATGCTCTATATAAAAATGTGCCACATATAATGCTCCATACAGTTCATTATTGCCCCATAGATGCTCCATATAAAGCTGTGCCCCATATACAATGCTCTGCACCATTCATTATTGCCCCAAAGCTGTGCCATATAGTGCTCTGCACCGTTCATTTTTGCCCCATAGCTGTGCCATATAGTGCTCTGCACCGTTCATTATTGCCCCATAGCTGTGCAATATAGTGCTCTGCACCGTTCATTATTGCCCCATAGCTGTGCCATATAGTGCTCTGCACCGTTCATTTTTGTCCCATAGCTGTGCCATATAGTGCTCTGCACCTTTCATTTTTGTCCCATAGCTGTGCCATATAGTGCTCTGCACCGTTCATTTTTGTCCCATAGCTGTGCCATATAGTGCTCTGCACCGTTCATTTTTGCCCCATAGCTGTGCCATATAGTGCTCTGCACCGTTCATTTTTGTCCAATAGCTGTGCCATATAATGCTCTTCACTGTTCATTATTGCCTCATAGCTGTGCCATATAGTGCTCTGCACCGTTCATTATTGCCCCATTGATGTACCATAGAAAGCTCTGCCATTGCTGCTGCTGCTGCAATTAAAAAAAAAAGCCATACTCACCTTTCTTGCTTGCAGCTCCCGGCGTCTCGTCCCGGCGTCTATCCGCACTGACTGATCAGGCAGAGGGCAGCGCACACTATATGCGTCATCGCACCCTCTGACCTGCACAGTCAGAGCGGAGAGACGCCGGGAAGATGGAGCGGTGCCGGGAAGATGGAGCGACGCCCGGCGTGTGGAACGGGGATAGGTAAATATGACATACTTACCTGCTCCCGGCGTCCCGCTCCTTCTCCCAGACAGCTGGTCTTCGGTGCCGCAGCCTCTTCCTCTATCAGCGGTCACCGTTACCACTGATTAGAGAAATGAATATGCGGCTCCACCCCTATGGGAGTGGAGTCCATATTCATTTTTCTAATGAGCGGTCCCACGTGACCGCTGTACAGGGGAAGAACAGCAGCACCCGAAGACCAAGACCGTGGGACGGCAGGGGGAGCGCCAGGATCGCCGGGACTAGGTAAGTATGCCTCAGCGCCCTCTCCCCCTCACCCGCCGACCCTGCCACCCACTGTGACTCGAGTATAAGCCGAGAGGGGCACTTTCAGCCCAAAAATTTGGGCTAAAAATCTCGACTTATACTCGAGTATATACGGTAGTTGGTACAGATGGTTAAGAGAAAGGAATATTCTTGGGGGCCCAGGAGCCTTCCATGCTTGTAGCGAAGGTGGTGTTGTCCGCAATGAGCGACAGAATGAAAAGTGTTGTAGGAGAGAAGGCAACCAATTTAATTTATAGATTATGTCATCGATCAAGTACAGGTGAAAAGGCAGGATTGTGCTCCCTACTGGAAAAATTATCAAGATCATGCAGTCTGACAAATGCCTAAGGCATTATGCCCCCACCCCTTCTGAAGACATGGTGTTGCGTACACAGGTCAAACGTAGCATGGAGAAGTGTCTGTGATACAGTTCCAGAAAAGAATATCATGCTTAAGAATCTGGCTTTAAATTTCAGTTTTGGGAAGAAAAACATTAGACTCAAACATGAAGCCAGAAAAAATACTGATGAAGGATATGAGGACCCAAGACAATATACTCAGAAGGGACTAAGAAAATTTCTAAAACAATCCACATGGAGGAGATTGGAACAAAACAAAATCCTCTAAACTGCATGCTCGCAAACCCAAGAAGCCTGACAAACAA
The DNA here is from genome assembly GCF_032444005.1 of Ranitomeya imitator. Classification (NCBI taxonomy): domain Eukaryota; kingdom Metazoa; phylum Chordata; class Amphibia; order Anura; family Dendrobatidae; genus Ranitomeya; species Ranitomeya imitator. Next base: position 382,461,494 of record NC_091284.1, read on the forward strand.
GATGGAAGAACTAGAAGCAGAAATATGTACAGGTAACTATGACATAGTGGGACTAACTGAGACATGGTTAGATGAAAGCTATGACTGGGCAGTTAACTTACAGGGTTACAGTCTGTTTAGAAAGGATTGTAAAAATCAGAGAGGAGGAGGGGTTTGTCTTTATGTAAAGTCTTGTCTAAAGTCCACTTTAAGGGAGAATATTAGCGAAGTGAATGAGGACGTCAAGTCCATATGGGTCGAAATATATGGAGTAAAAGTAGTAACAAAATTCTCATTGGGATCTGTTACAAACCCCAAATATAACACAAATCATGAAAAGTCTACACTCTCTGACAGAAGTTATGTCGCTTATCCATGTTATGTAAATAAAAGCTTATAACCTGACGTTAAATTCATCCATTGGTTGTATAAATTATTCTTCTGAAAGCTGAAAGCTGAAATGTGGTTTAGGTTAAGAAAATAAATTGGCTTCAATGCAGAAATATTGATCAGTCAATGGACACAGAATGGTCAGAATTTGGCAAGACAAAAGTTTTGTCGCCTGGTCATATAATGCACCCAATCCTAGTTTACATCCTCACCTGTGCTCAGTAAATGATCGGTTAATTATTGTGTGTGTATAAAAAGAAACCCAGCACCCCAGTCCTTCACTTGAACTGCAACTTGAGCACTGACAACATGACAAAAATCCACCCTTCGACCAAAGCCTGGATTATAAAGAAGCTGAAGACCAGAGGCTCTGGAGGAACGTTTGTTGGTTAGAAAATCTGAAGCGAATCCCTCTTCCACTGCAGCAGAGCTCCAACAGGCCTGGTCACCTCAAGTCCTGTCAACTAGAACAGTTTGTAGGATTCTGTCTCGAAATGGCCTCCATGGTAAAATCAGGGTCAGAAGTCAGCACTAAACAAAAGGCAAATAAAAAACTATGTGGCATTTGCAAAGTCCCACACCCTGTTAAACAGATGGACGCTGGAAAAGTGGCAGAAGGTTGATTTCTCTGATGAATCGTCAGTAGAATTATACCCCAACTGCCGCAAATACTGCAGGAGACCTACTGGAGCCTGTATGGATCCAAAATACACGCAGAAAACAGTTAAATTTGGTGGTGGAAAGATCATGGGCTGGAGTTACATTCAGTATTGGGGTGTGCGAAACCTTTGCAAGGTGGAAGGCAATATCAATACCCTAAAATATCAAGACGTATTAGCTACCTCTTATATTCCAAATCATAAAAGGGGTCAAATTCTGCAGCAGGATGGTGCTCCATCTCATGCATCCATCTCTACAACAAAGTTCCTCCAGGCAAAAAAGATCAAGGTGCTCAAGGACTGGCCAGCCTAGTCACCAGACATCATTGAGCATGTTTGGGGTAGGATGAAAGAGGAAGCTTGGAAGACAAAACCAAAGAATCTAGATGAACTCTGGGAGGCATGCTATTCCTGATGACTTCATTAATAAATTGTATGAATCATTGTTGAACCGCATGGATGCAGACCTTCAAGCTCATGGAAGTCACACAAAATATTAAATATGACTCTAATAGCACCACAACTTCATTCACCAATGTTACACAACATATATTTATATTTTAAGTTAATTATTTGTTTGAATATCACATTACTTTCTGTGGGCGACAAAACTTTTGTCTTGCCAAAATCTGACCATTCTGTGTCCATTAACTGATCAATATTTCTGTATTGATGCCAATTTATTTTCTTAACCTAAACCACATTTCGGAGGGTTTCAGCTTTCATAAGAATAATTTATACAACCAATGGATGAATTTAACGTCAGGTTATAAGCTTTTATTTACATAACATGTTTAAGTGACATAACTTCTGTCAGAAAGTGTACTACTAAGGCAGATAGATGAAGCTGCAACCCTTGTTATGGGGGACTTTAACTACCCAGATATTAACTGGGAAACAGAGACCTGCAAAACCCATAAAGGCAACAGGTTTCTGCTAATAACCAAGAAAAATTATCTTTCAAAATTGGTGCAGAATCCAACCAGAGGAGCAGCACTTTTAGGCTGCCATCACACTAGCAGTATTTAGTCAGTATTTTACATCAGTATTTGTAAGCCAAAACCAGGAGTGGAGCAAATAGAGGCAAAGTATAATAGAAACATATGCACCACTTCTGTATTTATCACCCACTCCTGGTTTTGGCTTACAAATACTGATGTAAAATACTGACCAAATACTGCTAGTGTGACGGCAGCCTTAGACCTAATACTATCTAATAGACCTGACAGAATAACAAATCGGCAGGTCGTCGGGCATCTAGGAAATAGCGACCACAATATTGTTCAGTTTCACATGTTTTTCGCTAGGGGAACTTGTCAGGGAGTCACAAAAATACTGAACTTTAGCAAGGCAAAATTTGACCAGCTTAGAGATGCCCTTAATCTGGTTGACTGGGACAATGTCCTCTGAAATAAGAATACATAATAAATGAGAAATGTTTAAGAACATCCTAAATAGGCACTGTAAGTGGTTTATACCTTGTGGGGATAAAAGGACAAGAAATAGGAAAAACCCAATGTGGCTAAAAAAGAAATAAGATGGCCAATTAACAGTAAAAAGAAAGCATTTAAACTACTAAAGCAGGATGGCACCATTGAAGCTTTAAAAAACTATAGGGAGAAAAATACTTTATCTAAAAACTAATTAAAGCTGCCAAAAAGGAAACAGAGAAGCACATTGCTAAGGAGAGTAAAACTAATCCTAAACTGTTCTTCAACTATATCAATAGTAAAAGTATCTTAAGTGAAAGTGTCCCTTAAAAAATTGTCAGGAAAGAATGGTTCTAGATGACAAGGAAAAAGCTAGTGTATTAAATACCTTCTTCTCCATGGTATTCATCATGGAAAATGAAATGCTAGGCGAAATGCCGAGAGACAAAGAAAACCCTATATTAAGGGTCACCAATCTAACCCAAGAAGAGGTGCGAAACCGGCTAAATAAGATTAAAATAGATAAAACTCCGGGTCCAGATGGCATACACCCACGAGTACTAAGAGAACTAAGTAATGTAGTAGACAAGCCATTATTTCCTATATTTAGGGACTCTATAGCAACGGGATCTGTTCCACAGGACTGGCGCATTGCAAATGTGGTACCAATATTCAAAAAGGGCTCTAAAAGTGAACCAGGAAATTATAGGCCACTAAGTCTAACCTCTATTGTTGGTAAAATATTTGAAGGGTTTCTGAGGGATGTTATTCTGGATTATCTCAATGAGAATAACTGTTTAACTCCATATCAGCATGGGTTTATGAGGAATCGCTCCTGTCAAACCAATCTAATCAGTTTCATGAAGAGGTAAGCTATAGACTGGAGGAGAGTAGGTTTTTCCACCAACATAGAAGAGGATTCTTTACTGTTAGTGCAGTGAGAATCTGGAATTCCTTGCCTGAGGAGGTGGTGATGGCGATCTCAGTCGAGGGGTTCAAGAGAGGCCTGGATGTCTTCCTGAAGCATAACAATATTGTATCTTACAGTTATTAGGTTCTTTAGAAGGACGTTAATCTGGGGATTTATTCTGATGGAGTATAGGCTGAACTGGATGGACAAATGTCTTTTCTTGGCCTTGCTAACTATGTTACTATGTTACTATGTTTTCACGTGTCTATTACTGCAGAAATTGTGTGATAGCGTGGGAAACACCAATTTGCCTACGGCAACTAGAGATCCCTATTAAACCCACATTTAACCCCTTTCTGCCACTGGACGTACTATTCCGTCCATGTGGGGTGGGCCCTACTTCCCAAGGACAGAATAGTACGTCCAGCGCGATCGGCCGCGCGATCGCGGCCGGGTGTCAGCTGCCTATCGCAGCTGACATCCGGCGCTATGTGCCAGGAGCGGTCACGGGCCGCCCCCGGCACATTAATCCCCGGCACACCGCGATCAAACATGATCGCGGTGTGCTGGCGGTATAGGGAAGCATCGCGCAGGGAGGGGGCTCCCTGCAGGCTTCCCTGAGACCCCCGCAGCAACGCGATGTGATCGCGTTGCTGCGAGGTTCTCCCTACCTCCCTCCCTGGTCCAGGCCCGGATCCAAGATGGCCGCGGCATCCGGGTCCTGCAGGGAGGGAGGTGGCTTACCAAGTGCCTGCTCAGAGCAGGGCTTGGTAAGCCTGCACAGCTCTCAGACAGATCGGTGATCTGACAGAGTGCTGTGAAAACTGTCAGATCACTGATCTGTGATGTCCCACCCTGGGACAAAGTAAAAATGTTAAAAAAAATTTTCCACACGAGTAAAAAAAAAAAAAAAAAATCCTAAATAATGAAAAAAATATATATATTATTCTCATAAATACATTTCTTTATCTAAATAGAAAAACGAAACAATAATAGTACACATATTTAGTATCGCCGCGTCCGTAATGACCCAATCTACATAACTGGCCCACTAGTTTACTTCTTCAGTAAACACCATAAGAAAAAAAAAAAAATAGGCAAAAAACAACGCTTTATTATCATACTGCCGAACAAAAAGTGGAATAACACGTGATCAAAAAGACAGATATAAATAACCATGGTACCGCTGAAAGAGTCATTTTGTCCCGCAAAAAACAAGCTGCCATACAGCATCATCAGCAAAAAAATAAAAAAGTTATAGTCCTCAGAATAAAGCGATGCAAAAATAATTATTTTTTCTATATAATAGTTTTTATCGTATAAAAGCGCCAAAACATAAAAAAATGATATAAATGAGGTATTGCTGTAATCGTACTGACCAAAAGAATAAAATTGCTTTATCAATTTTACCAAACATGGAATGGTATAAACGCCTCCCCCAAAAGAAATTCATGAATAGCTGGTTTTTGGTCATTCTGCCTCACAAAAATTGGAATAAAAAGTGATCAAAAAATGTCACGTACCCGAAAATGTTATCAATAAAAACGTCAACTCGTCCTGCAAAAAACAAGACCTCACATGACTCTGTGGACCAAAATATGGAAAAATTATAGCTCTCAAAATGTGGTAACGCCAAAAATATTTTTTGCAATAAAAAGCGTCTTTTAGTGTGTGACGGCTGCCAATCATAAAAATCCGCTAAAAAACCCACTATAAAATTAAATCAAACCCCCCTTCATCACCCCCTTAGTTAGGGAAAAATTAAAAAAATGTATTTATTTCCATTTTCCCATTAGGGTTAGGGCTAGGGTTAGGGCTAGGGTTAGGGTTAGGGCTAGGGTTAGGGCTAGGGTGAAGGTTAGGGCTAGGGCTAGGGTTAGGGCTACGGTTAGGGCTAGGGTTAGGGCTAGGGTTAGGGTTAGGGTTGGGGCTAGGGTTAGGGTTGGGGCTAGGGTTAGGGCTAGGGTTAGGGTTTAGGCTACAGTTAGGGTTGGGGCTAAAGTTAGGGTTAGGGTTGGGGCTAAAGTCAGGGTTAGGGTTTGGATTACATTTACGGTTGGGAATAGGGTTGGGATTAGGGTTAGGGGTGTGTCTGGGTTAGAGGTGTGGTTAGGGTTACCATTGGGATTAGGGTTAGGGGTGTGTTTGAATTAGAGTTTCAGTTATAATTGGGGGGTTTCCACTGTTTAGGCACATCAGGGGCTCTCCAAACGCGACATGGTGTCCGATCTCAACTCCAACCAATTCTGCGTTGAAAAAGTAAAACAGTGCTCCTTCCCTTCCGAGCTCTCCCGTGTGCCCAAACAGGGGTTTACCCCAACATACGGGATATCAGCGTACTCAGGACAAATTGGACAACAACTTTTGTGGTCAAATTTCTCCTGTTACCCTTGGGAAAACACAAAACTGGGGGCTAAAAAATAATTTTTGGGTGAAAAAAAAGGATTTTTTATTTTCACAGCTCTGCGTTATAAACTGTAGTGAAACAGTTGGGGGGTTCAAAGTTCTCACAACATATCTAGATAAGTTCCCTGTGGGGTCTAGTTTCCAATATGGGGTCACTTGTGGGGGGTTTCTACTGTTTAGGTACATTAGGGGCTCTGCAAACGCAATGTGACGCCTGCAGACCATTCCATCTAAGTCTGCATTCCAAATGGCGCTTCTTCCCTTCCGAGCTCTCCCATGCGCCCAAACGGTGGTTCCCCCCCACATATGTGGTATCAGCGTACTCATCACAAATTGGACAAGAACTTTCGGTGTCCAATTTCTCCTGTTACCCTTGGGAAAATACAAAACTAGGGGCTAAAAAAAAATTGGGGGGGGGGGAAATTTTTTATTTTTATTTTCACGGCTCTGCGTTATAAACAGTAGTGAAACACTTGGTGGTTCAAAGTGCTCACAACACATCTAGATAAGTTCCTTGGTGGGTCTAGTTTCCAATATGGGGTCACTTGTGGGGGGTTTCTACTGTTTAGGTACATATGGGACTCTGCAAACGCAATGTGATGCATGCAGACCAATCCATCTAAGTCTGCATTCCAAATGATTCTCCTTCCCTTCCGAGCTCTGCCATGCGCTCAAACGGTGGTTACCCCACCATATCGGGTATCAGCGTACTCAGGACAAATTGGACATCAACTTTGGGGGTCCAATTTCTCCTGTTACCCTTGGAAAAATACAAAACGGGGGGCTAAAAAATAAATTTTGTGTAAAAAAATATTTTTTGTTTGTGCGGCTCTGCGTTATAAACTGTAGTGAAACACTTGGGGGTTCAAAGCTCTCACATCACATATAGATGAGTTCCTTATGGGGTCTACTTTCCAAAATGGTGTTGCTTGTGGGGGTTTTCTACTGTTTAGGTACATTAGGAGCTCTGCAAATGCAATGTGATGCCTGCAGACCATTCCATCTAAGTCTGCATTCCAAATGGCGCTCCTTCCCTTCTGAGCCCTCCCATGCGCCCAAACAGTGGTTCCCCCCACATTTGGGGTATCAGCGCACTCCGGAAAATTTGGACAACAACTTTTGGGGTCCAATTTCTCCTGTTACCTTCGGGAAAATACAAAACTGGGGGCTAAAAAATAATTTTTGTGGGAAAAAATTTTTGTTTTATTTTTACGGCTCTGCATTATAAAATGTAGTGAAGCCCTTGGTGGGTCAAAGTGCTCACCACACATCTAAATAAGTTCCTTAGGGGGTCTACTTTCCAAAATGGTGTCACTTGTGGGGGATTTCAATGCTTAGGCACTTCAGTGGCTCTCCAAACGCAACATGGCATCCCATCTCAATTCCTGTCAATTTTGCATTGAAAAGTCAAACGGCGCTTCTTCCCTTCCGAGCTCTCCCATGCGCCCAAGCAGTGGTTTACCCCCACATATAGGGTATCAGCGTACTCAGGACAAATTGTACAACAACTTTTGGGGTCCAATTTCTTCTCTTACCCCTGGGAAAATAAAAAATTGGGGGTAAAAAGATAATTTTTGTGAAATTGTTTTTTTTTTAATTTTTACGGTTCTGCATTATAAACTTCTGTGAAGGACTTGGTGGGTCAAAGTGTTCACTACACCTCTAGATAAGTTCCTTAGGGGGTCTACTTTCCAAATTGGTGTCACTTGTGGGGGGCTTCAATGTTTAGGCACATCAGTGGCTCTCCAAACGCAACATGGTGTCCCATCTCAATTCCTGTCAATTTTGCATTGAAAAGTCAAACGGCGCTCCTTCCCTTCAGAGCTCTCACATGCACCCAAATAGAGGTTTACTCCCACATATGGGGTATCAGCGTACTCAAGACAAATTGTACAACAACTTTTGGGGTCCAATTTCTTCTCTTACCCCTGGGAAAATAAAAAATTGGGGGCAAAAAGATAATCTTTGTGAAAAAAACGATTTTTTATTTTTACGGTTCTGCATTATAAACTTCTGTGAAGCACTTGGTGGGTCAAAGTGTTCACTACACCTCTAGATAAGTTCCTTAGGGGGTCTATTTTCCAAAATAGTGTCACTTGTGGGGGGTTTCAATGTTTAGACACATCAGTGGCTCTCCAAACGCAACATGGCGTCGCATCTCATTTCCAGTCAATTTTGCATTGAAAAGTCAAATGGTGCTCCTTCGCTTCCGAGCTCTGTCATGCGCCCAAACAGTGGTTTACCCCCACATGTGGGGTATCGGCGTACTCAGGACTAATTGCAGAACAACTTTTGTCATCTAATTTCTTCTCTTACCCCTGGGAAAATAAAAAATTGGGGGTAAAAAATAATTTTTGTGAAAAATTTTTTTTTTTAATTTTTACGGTTCTGCATTATAAACTTCTGTGAAGGACTTGGTGGGTCAAAGTGTTCACTACACCTCTAGATAAGTTCCTTAGGGGGTCTACTTTCCAAATTGGTGTCACTTGTGGGGGGTTTCAATGTTTAGGCACATCAGTGGCTCTCCAAACGCAACATGGTGTCCCATCTCAATTCCTGTCAATTTTGCATTGAAAAGTCAAACGGCGCTCCTTCCCTTCCGAGCTCTCACATGCACCCAAATAGAGGTTTACTCCCACATATGGGGTATCAGCGTACTCAAGACAAATTGTACAACAACTTTTGGGGTCCAATTTCTTCTCTTACCCCTGGGAAAATAAAAAATTGGGGGCAAAAAGATAATCTTTGTGAAAAAAACGATTTTTTATTTTTACGGTTCTGCATTATAAACTTCTGTGAAGCACTTGGTGGGTCAAAGTGTTCACTACACCTCTAGATAAGTTCCTTAGGGGGTCTATTTTGCAAAATAGTGTCACTTGTGGGGGGTTTCAATGTTTAGACACATCAGTGGCTCTCCAAACGCAACATGGCGTCCCATCTCATTTCCAGTCAATTTTGCATTGAAAAGTCAAATGGCGCTCCTTCGCTTCCGAGCTCTGTCATGCGCCCAAACAGTGGTTTACCCCCACATGTGGGGTATCGGCGTACTCAGGACTAATTGTACAACAATGTTTGTGGTCCATTTTCTCCTGTTACCCTTGGTAAAATAAAACAAATTGGAGCTGAAGTAAATTTTTTGTGAAAAAAAGTTAAATGTTCATTTTTATTTAAATATTCCAAAAATTCCTGTGAAACACCTGAAGGGTTACTAAACTTCTTTAATGTGGTTTTGAGCACCTTGAGGGGTGCAGTTTTTAGAATGGTGGCACACTTGGGTATTTTCGATCATATAGACCCCTCAAAATGATTTCAAATGAGATGTGGACCCTAAAACAAAATGGTGTTGTAAAAATGAGAAATTGCTGGTCAACTTTTAACCCTTATATCTCCCTAACAAAAAAAAAAATTTGGTTCCAAAATTGTGCTGATATAAAGTAGACATGTGGGAAATGTTACTTATTAAGTATTTTGCGTGACATATCTCTGTGATTTAATTGCATAAAAATTCAAAGTTGGAAAATTGCGAAATTTTCGCCAAATTTCCATTTTTTTCACAAATAAACGCTGGTAATATCAAAGAAATTTTACCACTATCATGAAGTACAATATGTCATGAGAAAACAGTGTCAGAATCACCGGGATCCGTTGAAGCGTTCCAGAGTTATAACCTCATAAAAGGACAGTGGTCAGAATTGTAAAAATAGGCCCGGTCCATAACGTGCAAACCACCTTTGGGGGTAAAGGGGTTAAAATTATAAAACAAATGTGTGTGTGAGTGTAGCACAAAAGTGATTTAGAGACAAAAGTGTGAGTGCATATAAGTCCAATTTTTATTATTTATTGCACGACCCTTATTGGCTCTAGCTGTAGAGGCAATTTCAGTATTACCATTCAAGGTGAGATTCACCCAGAATCATCCCTTCACCCCACACTATAATATAACTATCCTATACAAATATAGAACACATCAATAGATCAGTCTATCAATTTCTTTGTTTTAACCCCTTCTTGACCGGACATTTTTTCGGTTTTGCGTTTTCATTTTTCACTCCCCTCCTTCCCAGAGCCATAATTTTTTTATTTTTCTATCAATATGGTCATGTGAGGGCTTGTTTTTGTGGGACGAGTTGTACTTTTGACTTACACCATTGTCTTTACCAATGTTGACTCTTGAATTGATGTCTGTTGCAGTTGTGAAGACACAGCATTTGTTCTTGATTAGGTTAAACACGTCTTTCAGGAGGTCAAGAGACCCAAGCCATTTTTCATATGAGCCTGAATGTTGATTCTTGAATTTCTCTTTTTTGCAACTTATTGTGCTGCTGTCATCGGAAGACAGGGACGCAGGGCAACTGAACAATCAATGTTTGCTAATATGTTGATTGTCATTGTATTAGTCCATGCAGCTTGTTGACCTGCAAGCACTGAAGGACAAACTATACAGATTGATTGAATAATGAGAGTTGACCTCATCTCACCACCCTCCTGACCTGTGAATGATGGCTAGAAGGATGTATGTTGTTATAAAAAGGGACCTCTACCCTTCTGCAGAGAGACTCTTCATGACAGTAGCCAAGACACCATGGCTTCAACCACAGGAATACTAATTTGACACTCTCCAACACATCAGCTTAAAGGATCACAACCCCAGCTGGAGGACTACAAATCTGATCCCTTAATCATCACTAAACCCAGGTAGATGTTTGGAGAAGCCAGGTTGGGACAATCAGGTCACCTGGCCATGTATTTCAATGGACTGTCAGCTTCCTAAGCTTGTTGTTATCTCCTTTCTGTGGGTGATCTCCAAAAGCGGGGTGCCTATGGTGGCGGTGGTTGGCCATGGAAGACTCGAAGTCGCAGCTGCTCGCAGCTATTCAGGGCAAGCCAACACAAGGGTGAGACTCCATAATTTGCACCATCTTGTGTGTTTGCTGGGACTGTACTAAATGTTATTGTCTGTTGGTGTTTCAACAAAGTATTGCCACACTGTTTTACCATGTCTTTGTCACCAGTGAAATGTTCTTTGAAAACCTTGCCCAGTGACTTCATTGTTGATTTGCCAACAGCTTTTCTCCAATTGATTTACAGTATCATCGCTGCCTCTTGAGTGATCATTGATCCGAGTAGATTGAAGTCCTTTAAAACTTACAGGTGCCGATATGCTTCTCAAATGATTTGCATTTTTACCTGGCAGTAGTCAATATCGTTGTATACTTTGTATTGAGCAGCAGTACCATGTTCAAGCTTTCCATCTTGACACTCCATAATAAGTCCTTCATTCCATCTATATGCAAATTGCCTCTTCAGAGAAAAAGAGGACTTGAACTCTATAGTGCCACCTGTTGGAAGTAGCAATCCTACAAGTCACAATCAACCCTTTAACGAGTCTTGCAAAATGAATTAGGATAAACGCCAAATCAGTATCTCAATTCGCAGACACGGTGTTTTGGCTGTTGGCCCATCGTCAGTGCGAAGCATGAGTATTGATTTGGCTAGGTGAAAGGCTCTGAACTGAGGTCTAAGGGGTAAGGTTGCATCTATGCATTTTTAAGTTGGTGATGATTCATCCAGTAATTTTGATTGCGTCTTCTTTTTCAGCAAGTCTAGCCTATCTGAAAATAGTGTGATGAATCTACCACTTACTGTGTCCTGGATGCAGTGAATCACAGCTCAGCCACCCTATAGAATAAGGGTCATACTGAGCTGTCAGTGTTGTGAGTGATGGTCCTGCCACCATTCAAGGCAGAGGCATGCTGGGTTTCTTTCAGGTGTCTCCTACATTGGGTGATTGCCTAGCTATTTAGCTGGCTGTCAGTGTCTGATTATTGCCAGTTGTAGCTTTAGCTCTGTGGTGCGTGTGCGCCTTGTTTCACAAGTGCTCTATTTCTGATCTTTTGCTGCCCATCCATTGACCTTACATTTGACCATCTGTTTATTTAGCCTCCTTGTCTTGATTCATTACTTTCCTTGAATTTTTACATTGGACTATGACCTGACTATGAATGTGTCTTATCCCCTCTATTTATGACAAGCTCTCTTGGTATTTGACCCTGGACCTCCTGATAACACTGTCTTTGAGCTTGTCCATGAGTAGTTACTCAGTGTCACATTTATGACTCAGGGTCACAAATAGCTTCTACTTATAAATTGAAGAGAAATGGTGCCAGGATGCAGCCTTGTCTGAAGTCTTCCTCTACTATGGACCATTGTGTGCCACCATGTTCAGTTCGGACTGTTACTTTATTGTGTTTCAAAGATTCTGGTGATCAACACAGTCAAAGGCTTATATGTAGTCAATGAAGCAAAACCAAATCTTGTTGTATTCTTTGGCCTTTTATAGTAAACATCTAATATTGGCATTCACTTCTCTTGTTCCTTTACCTTCTCTTAATCCTGTTTTGTTCCTCTGGCAGTTCCGTGTGAAAGTAAGACTGTAACTATCTTTGTAGAATCTACAATAATATTTTTATGGCATGAAGTATGAGAGCAATAGTCTGATATTTTCCATGGTCGGTAGCATCTTCCTTCTTTGGAACAGGAAATAATCCTGGTCAACATAAATTTCCCCTTAAAATGTATCTTTTATTATGATGATGATTATTATTATTTATTTATTTATATAGCACCATTAATTCCATGGTGCTGTACATGAGAAAAGGGGTTACGTACAGGGTTATAGATAACGTTTACAGTAAACAAATTTACAATGACAGACTGGTGCAGAGGGGAGAGGACCCTGTCCTTGTGACTTACATTCTACGTATTATTAAAAGTTATGCTCCCTTATTTCCTTTGTGTGTATTAGAACAACAAAAAAGCAGAGAAAAAAGACAAATTGGACAAAATTTCACACAAAATCCAAAAAATTGTTGGCACCTCTCTGAAATAGTGGATAAACAACTTTGTTTCAATCATGTGATGTTCATTCAAACTCAAGTTGTGGCAAGTAACATGTGTTGGTAATAGGAAAATAACACCTGAATCACTGTACATTATATATATATATATATATATATATATATATATATACACAAAATCGCATTGTATTATTTTTACATAATTAATTTGCTTTTTATTGCATCAAATGAGTATTTGATACAATTGAAAATCAGTACATAATATTTGTTACATAAACCTTTGTTAGCAATTACAGAAATCAGATGTTTCTTGTCGTTGATGACCAAGTTTGCACACACTGCAGCAGAGATTTCGGCCCACTCCTCAATGCAGATCTGTTCAAGAACTTTTAGGATCCGGAGCTGTCTCTGGGCAACATTAAGTTTTGACTCCCTCCAAAACTTTCCATTGGGTTAAGGTCTACAGACTCCAGGACCTTGAAATGCTTCTTACTGAGCCACTCTGTAATTGCTTGGGCTGTGTGTTATAGGTAATTGTCATGCTGGAAGACCCAGCTTCTACCCATCTTCAATGCTCTTACTGAGAGAAGGAGGTTGTTGGCCAAAATCTTGCTATACATGACCTCATTCATCCTCCTTTCAATACTGTGCAGTCATCCTGTCCCCTTTAATAGCAGAACCATGAAGCACTAGGGTAATTAATGATGAGGAGCTAATACCATTAGCTCTCCCTATACGCCCAACAGGCGTTATCCAACCGGGACTGCTTTTTTTATATTGATCCTGTCCCCTTTGCAGAAAAGCACCCCCAAACTATGAGGTTTTCCCCACCATGTTTCATGATTGGGAAGGTGTTCTTGGGGTTATATTCATCCTTCTTCTTCCTCCAAACAAGGCGAGTGGAGTTGATACCAAAAAGTTCTATTTTTGTCTCATCAGATGAGACCATATGACCTTCTCCCATTTCTCCTCTGCATCATCTAGATAGTCATTGGTGAACTTCAAATGGGCCTGGACAAGTGCTGGCATGAGCAGAGGAACCTTGTGTGCCCTGCAGGATTTGAATTCATGATGGTGTGGTGTGTTTCTAACGGTAATGTTTGACACTGTGGTCCTAGCTCTCTTTAGGTCCATAACCAGGTCCTACCAAGCAGTACTGGGCTGATTCCTGAACTTTCTCAGAGTCATTATTACCCCACAAGGCGAGATCTTCAAGGAGCCACACACTGAGGAAGAGTTATAGTAATTTTGTGTTTCTTCCATTTCCGAATAATTGTGCCAACATATGTTGCAATCTCACCATGCTGCTTGCCAATTGTCCTGTATCCCATTCCAGCCTTATGCAGGTCTATAATTTTATCCCTGGTATCCTTAGACAACTCTTTGGTCTTGGTCATGGTGGAGAGGTTGGAGTGTGAATGATTGAGTGTGTGGGCAGATGTGTTTTCTACAGGTCGCAAGTTCAAACAGGTGCAATAATAATTAATGACTGCAGAGTAAGAGGACTTCTTAAGGGAAAACTAATACGTCTATGAGAGCCAGATATCTTGCTGGTTGACAGGTGATGAAATATTTATTTCATACAATAAAATTAAATTTAATTATTTAAAAATCATACAATGTGATTTTCTAGTTTTTATTTTTACATTCTGCCTCTCACTTTTGAAGTGTAACTACAATAAAATTACAGACCTCTCCATTCTAGGTGGGAAAACTTGCAAATTAGGCAGTGTATCAAACACTTATTCTACCCACTGCATATATAAAAAAATTGGAACAGCACCAGAAAATATCTTAACACTGTGCATACATCCCCAACCAGCAATCAAGAGGCTCCTTATGATAATAGCAAAAAAAGGGTAAACAGCACAAAAATGTAAAAAAGGTGATCTTTAATGCCCGATGGCGTAGCAACGTTTCGGATATACAATCCTTTCGGATTGTATATCCGAAACGTCGCTACACCATCGGGCATTAAAGATCACCTTTTTTTAAATTTTTGTGCTGTTTCCATTTTGTTTGCTAATATACAGTACAGACCAAAACTTTGGACACACGTGGCATGGAGGCTGATTGCCTCCATGCCACGCCGCATTGAAGCAGTCATTTCTGCCAAAGGATTCCCGACCAAGTATTGAGTGCATAACTGAACATTATTATTTGATGGTTTTTTTGTTTGTTATTAAAAAACACTTTTATTTGATTGGATGGGTGAAATATGCTAATTTATTGAGACAGGTTTTTTGGGTTATCAGGAGTTGTATGCCAAAATCATCAGTATTAAAACAATAAAAGACCTGACAAATTTCAGTTGGTGGATAATGAATCTATAATATATGAAAGTTTAATTGTAATCATTACATTATGGTAAATAATTAAATTTAACACTATATGCTAATTTTTTGAGAAGGACCTGTATATACAGTTAGGGCCAGAAATATTTGGACAGTGACACAATTTTCGCGATTTGGGCTCTGCATGCCACCACATTGGATTTGAAATGAAACCTCTACAACAGAATTCAAGTGCAGATTGTAACGTTTAATTTGAAGGGTTGAACAAAAATATTTGATAGAAAATGTAGGAATTGTACACATTTCTTTACAAACACTCCACATTTTAGGAGGTCAAAAGTAATTGGATAAATAAACATAACCCAAACAAAATATTTTTATTTTCAATATTTTGTTGCAAATCCTTTGGAGGCAATCACTGCCTTAAGTCTGGAACCCATGGACATCACCAAACGCTGGGTTTCCTCCTTCTTAATGCTTTGCCAGGCCTTTACAGCCGCAGCCTTCAGGTCTTGCTTGTTTGTGGGTCTTTCCGTCTTAAGTCTGGATTTGAGCAAGTGAAATGCATGCTCAATTGGGTTTAGATCTGGAGATTGACTTGGCCATTGCAGAATGTTCCACTTTTTGGCACTCATGAACTCCTGGGTAGCTTTGGCTGTATGCTTGGGGTCATTGTCCATCTGTACTATGAAGCGCCGTCCAATCAACTTTGCAGCATTTGGCTGAATCTGGGCTGAAAGTATATCCCGGTACACTTCAGAATTCATCCGGCTACTCTTGTCTGCTCTTATGTCATCAATAAACACAAGTGACCCAGTGCCATTGAAAGCCATGCATGCCCATGCCATCACGTTGTCTCCACCATGTTTTACAGAGGATGTGGTGTGCCTTGGATCATGTGCCGTTCCCTTTCTTCTCCAAACTTTTTTCTTCCCATCATTCTGGTACAGGTTGATCTTTGTCTCATCTGTCCATAGAATACTTTTCCAGAACTGAGCTGGCTTCTTGAGGTGTTTTTCTGCAAATTTAACTCTGGCCTGTCTATTTTTGGTATTGATGAATGGTTTGCATCTAGATGTGAACCCTTTGTATTTACTGTCATGGAGTCTTCTCTTTACTGTTGACTTAGAGACAGATACACCTACTTCACTGAGAGTGTTCTGGACTTCAGTTGATGTTGTGAACGGGTTCTTCTTCACCAAATTAAGTATGCGGCGATCATCCACCACTGTTGTCATCCGTGGATGCCCAGGCCTTTTTGAGTTCCCAAGCTCACCAGTCAATTCCTTTTTTCTCAGAATGTACCCAACTGTTGATTTTGCTACTCCAAGCATGTCTGCTATCTCTCTGATGGATTTTTTCTTTTTTTTCAGCCTCAGGATGTTCTGCTTCACCTCAATTGAGAGTTCCTTTGACCGCATGTTGTCTGCTCACAGCAACAGCTTCCAAATGCAAAACCACACACCTGGCATCCACCCCTGACCTTTTAACTACTTCATTGATTACAGGTTAACGAGGGAGACGCCTTCAGAGTTAATTGCAGCCCTTAGAGTCCATTGTCCAATTACTTTTGGTCCCTTGAAAAAGAGGACGCTATGCATTACAGAGCTATGATTCCTAAACCCTTTCTCCGATTTGGATGTGGAAACTATCATATTGCAGCTGGGAGTGTGCACTTTCAGCCCATATTATATATATAATTGTATTTCTGAACATGTTTTTGTAAACAGCGAAAATAACAAAACTTGTGTCACTGTCCAAATATTTCTGGCCCTAACTGTATAATGGAACAGCACAATGTCTACTTATCTTCAGGTGCAGGGCCCCAGGATAACAGTCCATGTATCCAGATAGTTCAATATATGGCAAAAAAGAGGCAGCCCTCCATCATAGCAGTATTAAACGTGCAGGATGTAATCAACCCACTGTTCAGGTCGATGTTTCGGCTTGAGAAAGGCTCAGTCAGAGCCGAAACGTCGCCCTGAACAGTGGGTTGATTAAATCCTGCACGTTTAATACTGCTATGATGGAGTGCTGCCTCTTTTTTGCTATATATATATATATATATATATATATATATATATATATACACTGCTCAAAAAATAAATGGAACACATAAACAACAGAATATATCTCCAAATAATTCAAACTTCTGTGAAATCAAACTGTCCAATTAGGAAGCAGCACTGTTTGACAATCAATTTCACATGCTATTGTGCAAATGGAATAGACAACAGATGGAAATTATTGGCCATTATCAAGACACACTCAATAAAGGAGTGGTTCTGTAGGAGGGGACCACAGACCACATCTCAGTACCAATGCTTTTTGGCTGATGTTTTGGTCACTTTTAAATGTTGATCGTGCGTTCACACTTGTGTTAGCATGAGACGGACTCTACAACCCACACAAGTGGCTCAATTAGTGCAGCTCATCCAGGATGGCACATCAATGCGAGCTGAGGCAAGAAGGTTTGCTGTGTCTGTCAGCGTAGTGTCCAGAGGCTGGAGGTGCTACCAGAAGACAGGCCAGTACACCAGGAGATGTGGAGGGGGCCGTAGGAGGCCAACAACCGACCAGCAGGACCGCTACCTCAGCCTTTGCGCAAGGAGGAACAGGAGGAGCACTGCCAGAGCCCTGCAAAATGACCTCCAGCAGCCCACAAATCTGCATGTGTCTGCACAAATGGTTATAAACTGACTCCATGAGGATGGTCTGAATGCCCAACATCCACAGATGGGGGTTGTGCTCATAGCCCAAGAACATGCAGGATGCTTGGCATTTGCCACAGAACACCAGGATTGGCAAATTTGCCATTGGCGCACTGTGCTTTTCACAAATGAAAGCAGGTTCACACTGAGCACATGTGACAGACGTGACAGAGTCTGGAGACACCATGGAGAGCGGTCTTCTGCCTGCAACATCCTTCAGCATGACCAGTTTGGCAGTGGGTCAGTAATGTTGTAGGGTGGCACTTCTTTGGAGGGCCGCACAGTGGTAGCCTGACTGCCGTTAGGTACCAAGATGAGAATCTCAGACCCCTTGTGAGACCATATGCTTGTGTGGTTGGCCCTGGGTTCTTCCTAATGCAGGACAATGCCAGACCTCATGTGGCTGGAGTGTGTCAGCAGTTCCTGCAAGATGAAGGCATTGAAGCTATGGACTAGACGGCCCGTTCCCCAGACCTGAATCGGATTGAACACATCTGGAACATCATGTCTCGCACCATACACTAATGTCACATTGCACCACAGACTGTCCAGGAGTTGGCGGATGCTTTAATCCAGGTCTGGGATGAGATCCCTCAGCAGACCATCCGCCGCCTCATGAGGAGTTTGCCCAGGTGTTGTAGGGAGGTCATATGGGCATGTGGAAGCCACACACACTGCTGAGCATCATTTCCTTGTCTTGAGGCATTTCCACTGAAGGTGGATCAGCTTGTAACTTCATTTTCCACTCCAGACCTTCGTAGGATATTAGTTGTGATTTATGAGGATATGAGTGTGTGTGTGTGTGTATATATATATATATATATATATATATATATATATGTATGTGTATATATATATATACACACACACACACAACTTTGGGAATGACACCTGCTCTATATTAGGTATATGACAGGGTTTTGATGACAGTGTGAATACATCTGATAATTATATGCAGATTTATTATCAATTCTGGCTTTAATGGGCTTTTTGTGTGAGCTGGGATACCAACAGCATTTTACATCTAGAGTATTATTCTCCACAATGAGGTAGATTTGAATATAAAGGACAAATACACTACATCTAAAAAAATTAGCATACAACTATGTACACCGAAATTTGTAGTATGATTTTATAGTGGACAATTGCACTGGCTTTTGTTGGGGAGTATACCTTTTTATAATCCTAATAAATCCTAACAAAAGATATATTTTAAGGGGAAATTTATGTTAAATAGCATTTGATTCCCCTATCTTTGAACACCTTTTTGGTTAGTTGATTTTATGGAATTGAAATAAAACTGATCTTTTCTAGTCTTTGGGCCATTTACCAGTTGTCCAAATCTGTTGACACAGACATGTGACACATCAACTGCTGCTTTGAAAGACTGTATTATCTCTTTTGGAATATTTTCACAAGCAGGATGCAGACAACATTCAAGCAGACAAAGAACTTTATTATCAAAACATATGTACACAGCTAGAAATCGAATATCCGATGGGCAGGATCAGGAATGCATTACCTAAAGTTAAAAGAGATACGACTAAAGTTTCAACCAAGAGTGGGCATGTTGAGAGACGCCAACAGGAACAAGCTAACTGACCCAAAACAGATCAACTAAAGATGGAAATAGTACATTGAACATCTTTACAAGAAAGACTCAGCGATACGGGAAAAATCTGAAGTTGTAAATGATCTAGAGCAGAACATCCTGAAAGACAAAGTTATTTTTGAGATCAAACTTCTGTCAAACAACAATGCGCCTGGATGTGACAATATTCCATTAAAGTTTTCTGTAGCAGCAGTTGATGTCATCACATATCTGTGTTAATAGATTTGAGCAAGTGGTAAATGGCAAAATATTATAAAGGAGTAAATACAGCTTTTGGTGATCTCCATGGCTTGTAGACTTCAGGCAGTCATTGCCTGCAAAGGAGAATCTACAGAGTTTTAAAAATGAACATTTTATTTCCATTGATTTTTGTCTAAGCCCTTTAATTAAACCTGAAAGTCTACACTCCAATTATATCCAGGGGTGGATTAAGGGTAGCCAGGGCCCCGGGCTGTTCAGACACTGTGGGCCCCCCCGTTCATGTGACGGGAATCATGTGACGGGAATCATGTGACGGGGTCATGTGACGGGGGTCATGTGACGGGGGTCATGTTATACCTGAACCAGATTATTCCAGAAAAATGGCCGGGCCCTACTCTACTGTAACCTATTAAATATTTGTTAAAATATGCAATACAATTTAGGTATATTTTGACCAATATCACATACAAGGAACAAATACCACCGAACCATGAACAGACCACAAATTACAACCACAGTGATCGAATAATATCACATACAAGGAACACCGCACCATGTCAAGACCACATTTTACCACCACTTGGTGACCAAATAGCACATACAAGGGACAAATACCACAACACCATTTCCAAACCACATATTACCACCACATAGTGACTGAATACTACAATACTGATCAGTAATAAAAAAACAAACAAACACAATACTATCACCATAAGTGCCAGTATTCACAGGAGATCTGTACTTAATATGCAGTGTCTGTGTAGAGGTAATACAGAGATCACTGGTGACATTATACACAGAAGCTCTGTATATAGTATACAGTGTATAGTGTCAGTGTATAGGTAACACTGACTCACCAGTGCCGTCTCTAGGTGAAGTCCTTCCTCTTTCATCCAGCACAGACCGCCATCATTTCTTCCAGCCAGGACTCTTTTCTGCAGAAAATAACACAGTTATCCCAAGCTCCGCTTGCAGAACACATTACTTAATTTTTCACAACTTCTACATTACACCACATGAAGAAAAAAAGGTGATATAGTGTCACTCTGCACAGTAACGGGACCGCCCCCCCTATTTAAAACAGTATACTCAATAAATAAAATAAATACATCACTGCAGTAATAATATCCCTTAATTAGCCCCTATGGTAATAATATTCCCCATCCTGGCCCTGTTTATCTCATTCCTGGCTCCAGCCATATGTTCTCGCATCCTGCCCTCATGAGTATCCATTCTACCCCATATGATCTCCCCATCCTGCCTCATCTGTCTCCATCGTATCCATCCTGCCCCATGATCCAATCCTGCCCCATGTCTTTCATTCTGCCCCGTGTCTCCAATTATGCCCCATATCTACATTCTGCCCACGTCTCCAGTCCTGCCCCCAGTGTGTCCAGCAATCTGCCCCAGTGTGTCCAGCATATTACCCCCAGTGTGTCCAGCAATCTGCCCCAGTATGTCCACTATATTGCCCCAGTGTCCAGCAATCTGCCCTAGTGTGTCCAGCATTGCCCCCAGACAGTGTGTCCAGCAATCTGCCCCAGTGTCTGACTCCAACATATTGCTCCCAGTGGGTCCAGCAATCTGTCCCAGTGTCTCCAGCATTGCCCCAGTGTTTCCAGCATTGTCCCAGTGTCTCCAGCAATTATCTGCCCCAGTGTGTCCTCCAGCATTGCCCCAGTGTCTCCAGCATTGCCCCAGTGTGTCCAGCAATCATCTGCCCCAGAGTGTCCTCCAGCATTGTCCCCAGTGTGTCCAGCAATCTGCCCCAGTGTCTGACTCCAACATATTGCTCCCAGTGTGTCCAGCAATCTGTCCCAGTGTCTCCAGCATTGCCCCAGTGTCTCCAGCATTGCCCCAGTGTCTCCAGCAATCATCTGCCCCAGTGTGTCCTCCAGCATTGCCCGCAGTGTGTCCAGCAATCTGCCCCAGTGTCTCCAGCATTGCCCCAGTGTCTCCATCATTGCCCCAGTGTGTCCAGCAATCATCTGCCCCAGTGTGTCCTCCAGCATTGCCCCCAGTGTGTCCAGCAATCTGCCCCAGTGTCTCCAGCATTGCCTCAGTGTCTCCAGCATTGCCCCAGTGTCTCCAGCAATCATCTGCCCCAGTGTGTCCTCCAGCATTGCCCCCAGTGTCTCCAGCATTGCCTCAGTGTGTCCAGCAATCATCTGCCCCAGTGTGTCCTCCAGCATTGCCCCCAGTGTCCAGCAATCATCTGCCCCAGTGTCCTCCAGTATTGCCCCCAGTGTGTCCAGCAATCTGCCCGTGTCTCCAGCATTGCCCCAGTGTCTCCAGCATTGCCCCAGTGTCTCCAGCAATCATCTGCCCCAGTGTGTCCTCCAGCATTGCCCCCAGTGTCTCCAGCATTGCCTCAGTGTGTGCAGCAATTATCTGCCCCAGTGTGTCCTCCAGCATTGCCCCCAGTGTCCAGCAATCATCTGCCCCAGTGTCCTCCAGTATTGCCCCCAGTGTGTCCAGCAATCTGCCCCAGTGTCTCCAGCATTGCCCCAGTGTCTCCAGCATTGCTCCAGTTTGTCCAGCAATCATCTGCCCCAGTGTGTCCTCCAGCATTGCCCCCAGTGTGTCCATAGTATATACATCACATAGCACTCAGCCGTATTCTAGGCTAGTGTGAGCGCCAACAAAGGGTATGTTTCCACATTCAGTAAATGTTGTGGATTGGATGCTGCGTAGAGCCGCAGCGTCCAATCTGCAGCGTCCAGCATAGTGGAGGGGATTTCAAGAAATCCCGTCTCCACTATGTGTGTACAGATGCCCACGGGTTCCCTGTGTAAATGCCCGTGAGGTGCGCCTTTATAGACATCAGTATGTCTATTTATCTTGTAGAGACGATCAGTCTCCGCAAGATAAATATCACAGTCTAATTTATAGGGTACAGTGATTCCACACGGTTTAGTGAACACATCTGGAATCACCGCGTGTACAAAAGCCAGCAGCGCGGACATGTGCTGCGTCCAAAGCGCTGCCTAATCCTGAAGGTGGAAACAGACCCTAAGAGCCTTTATTTCCCCTGCAATATACAGTGCGTGTGATATGTATGATAGATAGCTATACATAGTGTGTTGTGATGTGACATGATATCTCTGGAAGGTTAGCCTATTCTTCAGCTATAAAGCCTGATGCACAGTGTCCTACTGACCACCTGCAGAGAAGGATGAGGCTGCTGTGTCCCATCTGCCCCCTCACAGGACTCAGCAGCTCCACTCTGAAAGGAAAGGCCGGAGCGAGCCGTACCCCTCCCCCCCAAGACAATGGGGGGGAGAGGGGTAGAAAATATGGTAATGAGTTGGGGGGAGGATCTGGCCTGGGGGTTTATGGGAATTTGGGGGAGGGAGCGGTCACTTCCCGCTCTTAGAGGATCGTGAGCAGACATACCTGAAATGTCTGGCATCGACGCGATCCTCGAGGGCCCCAGGGCGGCGGCAGCGCTACATCACCCTGGGTGGCTGCAGAAACAGGTGGCCCACATCATGTCGGGCGGGGCAGGGCCGTCCGGCGCTGCAGGTTCGTCTGGCGCTGCAGCATCGTCCAGCGCTGCGGCGCCGCTGGAGTGGCGTTCTCGGAGGATGTGACCCCCCGAGCACCTTTCCACAGACTCCGGTCCTCGAGCCCCCCGAAGGCGCAGGAGCCCCTCTCGGGACCCTCCAGGCCGGGCACCGGTAAGATTAGCGGCTGCGCGGCCCCGGCCTGGGAGGAATCCATCTGCCGGTCGGGGCTCAGCGGCGGTTATGAGGCCTACACCTCGTAGTGCAGTGGGGGCAGGGCCTCGGCACGCTGGGCAACGCCTGGGGCCTGTTGAAGCGAGAGGCCGCAGCGGTGAGGCTCCTGCCGCGCGGCCTGCCTCGGCCACATCTGGGGGCACGGCAGTTTCGGTGAGTGACGTCGGGGCGGGCGGCCTGCGGACGGACGGACCTGGGCTGGCTCTATCTTCAGCGGCAGGGTCCTCTCCTGCATCAGGTCGGCAGGACAGCATCATGGCAGCGGCGGTCGGCGCTGGGACAGATGGGAGCTGGTGCGCTGCCAGCTCAACCACGCAGGCACCTTTCTCCCCTGGAAGTCAGGGTTTGGGCCTCTTACCTACCGTGCCTGTACCTGGTCAGGGCACGCAAGCAGACCTCCTGGGACTTCATCATTGGCTGGATTCGGGCAGATCTTTCGCGGACACGGCGAGCCGGGGATGTCTGGATGCCAGCACTTAGGCTGGGGGGACCACGGATCCCTTGCAGCCCGGTGAGTATGCGTCTGTGTCAGGTCTTTTTACACCTAATTTGGCGTCGCCCGCTTTTACGGGTAGTCAGGGGGTTGGTAGTGTTGAGAGGGTCGCGGGTGATGCGGGTTCTGCGGGGGTTCGTGAGCTTTTGGGTAGTGTGAAGGATTTGTTATCCAGGTTGCAGCAGGGTATGTCCGTGCAGAGACATTTAGGGGCTTGGTTGAGCCCGCAGGTGGGGGCTTTTGGGGCAGTGGTGGTGCCAGTAGCGGCGCCTGCACCGATATCGGTTTCAGTACAGATAGAGAAGGAAAAAGAGTGTAGGGTGCATTTAGATGATAGGGCCCACGGCGAAGTTTATGTGTGTTTTGAGAGCCCTTTGGGGGTGCATCTTAAAAAGGAAGTTAAGGAAAAGACTGCGAAGGATGAATATGTCGAAATATTTTTGTTGCTTCCGTTAGAGAAATTTAATCTGGATAAGAAGAAAAAGGAGGAGGGTAAGAAGGAAGACGAGGAGAAGCGGCAGTGGCGCTTGATTCCTCAGACGTTTGGCAACTGGCTGCAGGCCTTTGCTATTTTGGCTAGTGTGATTGGAGAAAAGGCGCACGAGAATTGCTCGGGTTTGTTCTGTTACTTGGATTCCATTAGCGAGGCTCATAGGGTTTATGGTGGTCAGGCGTGGCTCAGGTATGATGATTGATGAGCAGTTCAGACAGAGGAAAGCGGTTCGGCCAGCAATTCGCTGGGATCAAAAAGATATCGGGTTATGGTTGCGGGTGATGGCACAGTACAAGTTCGGCAATCCCTTTCACGGAGGGGCTGGAAGTTCCGGCCAGGGTTTTCAGTCCAGTGCCTCAGGGTCCTCTAGTTCCGGCAGTCAAGCAGGGGGTCAAAAATTGGGTGTCTGCTGGCACTTTAACGAAGGCCAGTGTAGATTCGGGGTCAACTGCAAGTTTAAGCACTTTTGTTCCCACTGTAGCGGCTCCACACATGGGGCGGCAAAATGTTTTAAAAAGGGTAGAGGGAAAGCAGGAAGCGGTAATACCCATTGGGGTGACACCGGTGATGTGGGAAAAGATGGTCCCTTATCTAAGTAGATATCCAGATAAGGAAAAAGCGGAGTTATTGTTGTCAGGTTTTCGAGAGGGTTTTGAAATCCCGGCCCCTTCGTTTGATGTTCCTTGTGTTAGGAAGAATTTGCGGTCGGCTTTGTTACACGCCGATGTAGTCTCTGAAAAATTGCGGAAGGAGGTAGTGTTGGGTTGGATGGCGGGCCCGTTTGAGTCACCGCCTTTTGTGGATTTGGTGGTTTCCCCTTTGCGGGTCGTGCCTAAGAAAGAGGAAGGGAAATTTCATTTGATTCAGCATCTGTCTTATCCTAGAGGTATGTCGGTTAATGACGGGATTGACCCCGGGCTTTGCTCGGTGGTTTACATGTCATTTGACATGGCGGTGGAATGGGTTCAAAAACCCGGAAAAGGGGCTCTGCTAGCTAAGACAGATATAGAATCCGCCTTTCATTTGTTGCCGGTTCATCCAGATAGCGTTCGGCTGCTGGGTTGTTTTTGGGAGGACCGCTTCTTTGTTGATAGGTGTTTGCCCATGGGGTGCTCACTATCTTGCGCGTTGTTTGAGGCATTTAGTTCCTTTTTGGAGTGGGTGGTTCATGATGTTTCGGGTTGTGATTCTGTCATTCATTATCTGGATGACTTTTTGTGCGTCAGCCCGGCTGGGTCCGACCGTTGTATGACGATTTTGAGAGCAATTGAATTGGTGGCGCATCGCTCCGGAGTTCCGTTGGCTCCGGGTAAAACAGAGGGCCCGAGCACATGTTTATCTTTCCTGGGTATCGTAATCGATACCATTCAGTGGGAGTTCAGGTTGCCCATCGACAAAGTTGTGAGTTTGCGTGAGGAGGTGTTGCGGGCTTGTCGTTTGCAGAAGTTGTCATTAAGGGAGTTGCAATCGCTCCTTGGAAAGCTAAATTTCACTTGTCGAGTTATGCCTATGGGCAGAGTTTTTTGTAGGCGTTTGTCCAAGGCTACGGCAGGAGTTCATGCTCCTCATCATTTTGTGCGGTTGTCAGCCGACCATAAAGAGGATTTGACTGTGTGGAGTAGTTTTTTGCAGAGCTATAATGGCCGGTAGAGTTGAGCGACCTTGACCTTTTTAGAGTCGAGCCGGGTTTCGCGAAACCCGACTATCTCAAAAGTCGGGTCGAGTGAAATCGGCCGATTATGACGTAAAGTCGGGATCGACCGAAACACGAAACCCAATGCAAGTCAATGGGGCAGCATAGTCGGCAGTGAGTGGGGGCCAGGAAAACACCTAGAGTGCCCATTTTAATGTCAAAACCATCCATTCTTCTTAATGAAGCTTGTCAAGCGTAATTTACCTTATAATAATTGGAAGGCATTTGAAATTGGGGGTCATTTGGCTAAAGTTGTGGTGGGTAGGGCTGGTTCAAGTAATTAGTGGGCCCAGGAAATCTGGACCACGTCACGGCAGTGGAGCAGGGAGAGGTAAGTATTTCAACTTTGCAAGTGCTGTGAACCTGAGCAAGCAGGGGGGGCCCACTCGTTGGCATTGG
This sequence comes from Ranitomeya imitator, assembly GCF_032444005.1. NCBI lineage: Eukaryota > Metazoa > Chordata > Amphibia > Anura > Dendrobatidae > Ranitomeya > Ranitomeya imitator. The sequence continues at coordinate 382,487,764 of NC_091284.1, forward strand.
CACTGGCACAGGGCCCCTCAAAGTACAGCGGTGTGTTTGCACGGCGGGGGCGCCTCCCACCGGCAGCAACACTTTTGCGTACTATGAGAGGCCCTGTGCCAGTGACGTCGCCAACTAGTATTCCTCCCCCCACCTGATGAAGGAACCTGCACTTTCATCTGCACCTTCCTCTTTGTCCCCGTGTAAGGTGGTATGGTATGCGGGAAGAGCAACCTGACTTTCAGCAGGGTCACAATGTTGTTGTGTAGCGTGCACGGGGAATGTTGCGTTATGGGTCAATGTACCAGCAGACTCATCTATCACTGGCTGGGCAATGGGCAGGATGAGGAGGAAACACAGATATAGGCCCAAAGAATAAAGTTGGCTAAATGCAGTTCAAAATTGGTAACACAGGAATAACCAGGGGGCATTGCAGTGGAGGACAACTGGAATGAGAGGCTGACACAGAGAGTAGGCCCAAATCAGTAAGTAGTCGAAATGCAGTTCAAAATTGGCAACCGTAGTAAACAGGCGGCACAGCTTTGTTCAGTGGAGGAGAACAGCAAGGAGTGTCAGACACCGATAGTAGGCCCCAACCCAACTAGTAGGCCAAATGCAGTCTAACATTAACAACTACTTAACGAGCGCCTGAAAACGGAATTTCAGGACAGGAAACCAGGAGAACAGCAAGGAGCGGCAGACACTGTTAGTAGGCCCCAAACCAACTAGTACGCCAAATGCAGTTGTTCCATTTAACCACAATTTAACGAGAGCATGAAGATAGAAGCTCAGGAAAGGCAACCTGGAGAACACCTTGGAGTGGAACACCCCATCTCTCTCCACCCCATACCCATTTTGTAGGCCTAATGCAGTGTAGTTTTCTACAACTACTAAACGAGAGTCGGAAGACCGAAGCAATGGCAAGGAAACCTGGGGAACACCTTGGAGTGTAACACGCCATCTCTCTCCAACCGATACCCATTTTGTAGGCCTAATGCAGTGTAGTTTTCTACAACTACTAAACGAGAGTCGGAATATCGAAGCAATGGCGAGCAAACCTGGAGAACACCTTGGAGTGTAACACACCATCTCTCTCCACTCCATAGCCAATTTGGAGGCCTAATGCAGTGTAGTTTCCAACAACTACTAAACGAGAGCATTAAGATCGAAGCTCTGGAAAGGCAACCTGGAGAACACCTTGGAGTGTAACACACCATCTCTCTCCACCCGATACCCATTTTGTAGGCCTAATGCAGTGTAGTTTTCTACAACTACTGAACGAGAGTCGGAAGACCGAAGCAATGGCAAGGAAACCTGGGGAACACCTTGGAGTGTAACACACCATCTCTCTCCACCCGATACCCATTTTGTAGGCCTAATGCAGTGTAGTTTTCTACAACTACTAAACGAGAGTCGGAAGACCGAAGCAATGGCAAGGAAACCTGGGGAACACCTTGGAGTGTAACACACCATCTCTCTCCACCCGATACCCATTTTGTAGCCCTAATGCAGTGTAGTTTTCTACAACTACTAAACGAGAGTCGGAAGACCGAAGCAATGGCAAGGAAACCTAGGGAACACCTTGGAGTGTAACACACCATCTCTCTCCACCCGATACCCATTTTGTAGGCCTAATGCAGTGTAGTTTTCTACAACTACTAAACGAGAGTCGGAAGACCGAAGCAATGGCAAGGAAACCTGGGGAACACCTTGGAGTGTAACACACCATCTCTCTCCACCCGATACCCATTTTGTAGGCCTAATGCAGTGTAGTTTTCTACAACTACTAAACGAGAGTCGGAAGACCGAAGCAATGGCAAGGAAACCTGGGGAACACCTTGGAGTGTAACACACCATCTCTCTCCACCCCATACCCAATTTGTAGGCCTAATGTAGCCTACTTTCCAACAACTACTAAACGAGAGCATGAAGATCGAAGCTCAGGAAAGGCAACCTGGGGAACACCTTGGAGTGTAACACACCCTCTCTCTACACCACGGAAGGGCTGATTCTTAGGAAGGAAGGCTGTCGGAAAGAAGCAGGGCGCGTCCGAGGGTGATTATATTCTTATTAGGTATATACTCACCCTCGGACGCGCCCTGCTTCTTTATTTGTAATGAATGTTTATTTGCAATGTGGTTTTGACTTACTCTATTTTTTTGGTAAATAATGATTTTATTATTTTCATTGTTTTGCATCTTCTTGGCAATAATATAAAGAAGACGCGACAGGACAACACTCGGTGGATGCCATATCTGTGTTTTAAATTGAAAAAAACTTTCAGTTAACTACTTGCAGGAGAAAGTTATTGTAGCTGGTGGCCATTTTTAGTACTGTACCAGTTTTTTGTTGTATGTGTTTGTTTTTAATGTTAAAATGTCTGCATTTGATATCTCTCCAGTATTTTCTTTTTTATAAGCAAAATACTTATTTTTATATTTTCTGATGTTAGTTCAAGGGGTACACAGGCAGCAGTAGACAGGTCAGTGGAGGCCTAGTGGAAGGAGTGACCGCAGACAGGCTTCGAAGGCCTAACATAATAAATTGGGCTGGCTGTAGGCAATTTAAAATTGGTTCCAGGGGAACACGGGCAGCAGTGGCCTGGTCTGTGTAGTAGTAGTGGAAAGAACGGGCCGCAGACAGGCTTCAAGGGCCTAACATAACAAAAATTGGGATGTAGGCAATTTACAATTGGTTCCAGGGGAACACGGACAGCAGTAGACAGGTCAGTGGAGGCCTAGTGGAAGGAGGGACCGCAGACAGGCTTCGAAGGCCTAACATAATAAATTGGGCTTGCTGTCGGCAATTTTAAATTGGTTCCAGGGGAACACGGGCGGCAGTAGCCAGGTCAGTGTAGTAGTAGTGGAAAGAACGGGCCGCAGACAGGCTTCGAAGGCCTAACATAACAAAAATTGGGCTGTAGGCAATTTAAAATTGGTTCCAGGGGAACACAGGCAGCAGTAGACAGGTCAGTGGAGGCCTAGTGGAAGGAGGGACCGCAGACAGGCTTCGAAGCCCTAACATAATAAATTGGGCTTGCTGTCGGCAATTTTAAATTGGTTCCAGGGGAACAAGGGCAGCAGTGGCCTGGTCAGTGTAGTAGTAGTGGAATGAACGGGTCGCAGACAGGCTTCGAAGGCCTAACATAACAAAAATTGGGATGTAGGCAATTTAAAATTGGTTCCAGGGGAACACGGGCAGCAGTAGACAGGTCAGTGGAGGCCTAGTGGAAGGAGTGACCGCAGACAGGCTTCGAAGGCCTAACAGAAGAAAAATGTCAATACAATGGTATTGACAGTGCCAGGCATTGAAGGATGTCAGCGCATAGACTAAACATTGGTGGAGCTGTGAGAGAAAATTTTGCAAGTGGTAGAGCACTGTTTGAGCTGGGGGGGGACTGTCTTGTGGCCGGCGGTACAGGCCCAGGGCCCCTCATATTACAACGGTGTGTCTGACGTTGGGTGCGCACCACCACCGCCAGACACTTTATTGTACTATGAGGGACCTAGTGGCAGTGCCGTCGACCAAAAGCGGGCACACCCACCTCCTCAGACAAACAGTACTCTCACGGGTGCTGGCGCCAAGTGGCGATACCACGGCCCCGTGTGGGGACTTTGGCCATTTAGGGAGGTGTTAACATGTCGGATGCTGGACAATCAGGTGCTGCAAGTTACGAGATTGGAAAAGTCGTTCAGAATAGTCCACAGGCAAGACCTTTACATAGGAAAGCTAGGTGTCAGCCGGGCAAGGTGGGGCAAAAGATTTCGAAATCCAGTTGTGGTTCATTTTAATGAAGGTTAGATCATCTACATTTTGGGTAGCCAGACGAGTCCTTTTTTCTGTTAGTATTGAACCTGCAGCACTGAATACTCTTTCTGATAGGACACTAGCTGCCGGGCAAGCAAGCTCCTGCAATGCATATTCTGCCAATTCTGGCCAGGTGTCTAATTTTGATGCCCAGTAATCAAATGGGAATGACGGTTGAGGGAGAACGTCGATAAGGGATGAAAAATAGTTAGTAACCATACTGGACAAATGTTGTCTCCTGTCACTTTGAATTGATGCTGCAGTACCTGTCCTGTCTGCGGTCATAGCAAAATCACTCCACAACCTTGTCAGAAAACCCCTCTGGCCAACGCCACTTCTGATTTCTGCCCCTCTAACACCTCTGGTCTGCTGGCCCCTGCAGCTCGTGTTAGAACGATCACGGGCGCTGTGTGCAGGGAATGCCAGAAGCAAACGGTCAACAAGAGTTGATTGTTTGGTTGCTAATATTAGTTCCAAGTTCTCATGTGGCATTATATTTTGCAATTTGCCTTTATAGCGAGGATCAAGGAGGCAGGCCAACCAGTAATCGTCATCTTTCATCATTTTTGTTATGCGTGTGTCCCTTTTGAGGATACGTAAGGCATAATCCGCCATGTGGCCCAAAGTTCCAGTTCTCAAATCTGTGGTTGTGCTTGGTTGAGGGGCAGTTTCAGGCAAATCCACGTCACTTGTGTCCCTCCAAAAACCAGAACCCGGCCTTGCCGCGCCAACAATTTCCACTGGCCCCGGAAAAGCTTCCTCATTAAAAATATACTCATCCCCATCATCCTCCTCGTCCTCCTCCTCCTGTTCGCCCGCTACCTCGTCCTGTACACTGCCCTGGCCAGACAATGGCTGACTGTCATCAAGGCTTTCCTCTTCCTCAGCTGCAGACGCCTGATCCTTTATGTGCGTCAAACTTTGCATCAGCAGACGCATTAGGGGGATGCTCATGCTTATTATGGCGTTGTCTGCACTAACCAGCCGTGTGCATTCCTCAAAACACTGAAGGACTTGACACATGTCTTGAATCTTCTACCACTGCACACCTGACAACTCCATGTCTGCCATCCTACTGCCTGCCCGTGTATGTGTATCCTCCCACAAAAACATAACAGCCCGCCTCTGTTCACACAGTCTCTGAAGCATGTGCAGTGTTGAGTTCCACCTTGTTGCAACGTCTATGATTAGGCGATGCTGGGGAAGGTTCAAAGAACGCTGATAGGTCTGCATACGGCTGGAGTGTACGGGCGAACGGCGGATATGTGAGCAAAGTCCACACACTTTGAGGAGCAGGTCGGATAACCCCGGATAACTTTTCAGGAAGCACTGCACCACCAGGTTTAAGGTGTGAGCCAGGCAAGGAATGTGTTTCAGTTGGGAAAGGGAGATGGCAGCCATGAAATTCCTTCCGTTATCACTCACTACCTTGCCTGCCTCAAGATCTACAGTGCCCAGCCACGACTGCGTTTCTTTCTGCAAGAACTCGGACAGAACTTCAGCGGTGTGTCTGTTGTCGCCCAAACACTTCATAGCCAATACAGCCTGCTGACGTTTGCCAGTAGCTGCCCCATAATGGGAGACCTGGTGTGCAACAGTGGCAGCTGCGGATGGAGTGGTTGTGCGACTGCGGTCTGTGGACGAGGTCTCGCTTCTGCAGGAGGACGAGGAGGAGGAGGAGGGGGTGCTAACGGCTACAGCCAACTGTTTCCTAGACCGTGGGCTAGGCAGAACTGTCCCAAACTTGCTGTCCCCTGTGGACCCTGCATCCACCACATTTACCCAGTGTGCCGTGATGGACACGTAACGTCCCTGGCCATGCCTACTGGTCCATGCATCTGTTGTCAGGTGCACCTTTGTGCTCACAGATTGCCTGAGTGCATGGACGATGCGCTCTTTAACATGCTGGTGGAGGGCTGGGATGGCTTTTCTGGAAAAAAAGTGTCGACTGGGTAGCTCGTAGCGTGGTACAGCGTAGTCCATCAGGGCTTTGAAAGCTTCGCTTTCAACTAACCGGTAGGGCATCATCTCTAACGAGATTAGTCCAGCTATGTGGGCGTTCAAACCCTGTGTACGCGGATGCGAGGCTAAGTACTTCCTTTTTCTAACCATAGTCTCATGTAGGGTGAGCTGGACTGGAGAGCTGGAGATCGTGGAACTAGCGGGGGTGCCGGTGGACATGGCAGACTGAGAGACGGTGGGAGATGGTATTGTTGCCGCCGGTGCCCTAGATGCAGTGTTTCCTACTACGAAACTGGTGATTCCCTGACCCTGACTCCTTTGGCCTGGCAAAGAAACCTGCACAGATACTGCAGGTGGTGCAGAAAATGGTGGCCCTACACTGCCGGAAGGGATGTTGCGTTGATGACTAGCTTCATTGGCCGAGGGTGCTACAACCTTAAGGGACGTTTGGTAGTTAGTCCAAGCTTGCAAATGCATGGTGGTTAAATGTCTATGCATGCAACTTGTATTGAGACTTTTCAGATTCTGCCCTCTGCTTAAGGTAGTTGAACATTTTTGACAGATGACTTTGCGCTGATCAATTGGATGTTGTTTAAAAAAATGCCAGACTGCACTCTTTCTAGCATCGGATACCTTTTCAGGCATTGCAGACTGAGCTTTAACCGGATGGCCACGCTGTCCTCCAACAGGTTTTGACTTTGCCACGCGTTTTGGGCAAGATACGGGCCCGGCAGATGGAACCTGTTGCGATGTTGATGCCTGCTGCGGCCCCTCCTCCTCCGCTTCAGAACTGCTGCCGCCTGCACCCTGTTCCCCCTATGGCTGCCAATCGGGGTCAAGAACTGGGTCATCTATTACCTCTTCTTGTAGCTCGTGTGCAACTTCGTCTGTGTCACCGTGTCGGTCGGTGGTATAGCGTTCGTGATGGGGCAACATAGTCTCATCAGGGTCTGATTCTTGATCAGCACCCTGCGAGGGCAATGTTGTGGTCTGAGTCAAAGGACCAGCATAGTAGTCTGGCTGTGGCTGTGCATCAGTGCACTCCATGTCAGATTCAACTTGTAATGGGCATGGACTGTTAACTGCTTCACTTTCTAAGCCTATGTGTAAAGAGCTCCATGGAGTAACCTGCTGCATTCTTCTCTGTTGTTGTTTTTGCTGAAGAGGACAAGGAAGCGACTTGTCCCTGACCGTGAACATCCACTAACGACGCGCTGCTTTTACTTTTACCAGTTTCACGAGAGGAGGCAAAAGAGCTAGAGGCTGAGTCAGCAAGATAAGCCAAAACTTGCTCTTGCTGCTCCGGCTTTAAAAGCGGTTTTCCTACTCCCAGAAAAGGGAGCGTTCGAGGCCTTGTGTAGCCAGACGACGAACCTGGCTCCACAGCTCCAGACTTAGGTGCAATATTTTTTTTCCCACGACCACCTGATGCTCCACCACTACCACTACCCTCATTACCAGCTGACAATGAACGCCCCCGGCCACGACCTCTTCCACCAGACTTCCTCATTGTTTTAAAAACGTTACCAAACTAACGGTATTTGTTGCTGTCACACAACTTACACGGTGAGCTATAACTTCAGTATGATTTAGCTACCCCTTTACAGGTGGGTGAGACCACAACGAAAATCAGGCACAATGTTACACACTCTGTTGTTGGTGGCAACAAATGAGAGATGCCACACACGCAGGACTGTCACTGAAGCGCAAATGTAAATATTAATCTCCCACTGATTTGTTTTTTTCTTTTTAAAAGGGAGACTTTAGAAAAAAAAAATAATAAAAAAAAATGATTTTTTAAGGAAGAATTTATAAACCAAATAAAATGAAATGATTGTTTCAGGGAGAATTTAGAAAACAAATAAAAAAAAAATAGGCTTTCTATGGCCCACTGAGTGAGAGAGGACGCACACGGGAGTCAGGAGTGGCACACAAGCCCAGAGGCCAATATTTATCTCCCACTGATTGATTTAGTGATATTTTCAGGTAGATTTTGGAACCCAAATCAAGCAAAAAAATTAATAGGCTTTCTATGGCCCACAATTGGAGAGAGAGAGATGGCACACCCAGGAGTCAAGACTGGCACACAAGCAGAAAGGGCAATATTAATCTCCCACTGATTTGATTTTTTTTTTTTTTCAGGGAGACTTTAGAAAAAAAAATACAAAAAAAATGATTTTTTCAGGAATAATTTAGAAACCAAATAAAATAAAATGATTGTTTCAGGGAGAATTTAGAAAACAAATAAAAAAAAAAAAAGGCTTTCTAGGGCCCACTGAGTGAGAGAGGACGCACACAGGAGTCAGGAGTGGCACACAAGCCCAGAGGCCAATATTTATCTCCCACTGATTGATTTATTGATTTTTTCAGGTAGAATTTAGAACCCAAATCAACCAAAAAAATAAATAGGCTTTCTATGGCCCACTATTTGTGAGAGAGATGGCACGCTCAGGACTGGCACACAAGCCCAGAGGCCAATATTAATCTCCCACTTTTTTTTTTTTTTTTCCAGGGAAAATTTATAAACCCAATAAAAAAAATAATAAATAGGCTTTCTATGGCCCACTATCTGAGAGAGAGAGATGGCACGCTTAGGACTGGCACACAAGCCCAAAGGCCAATATTAATCTCCCACTGATTGATTTATTGATTTTTTCAGGTAGAATTTAGAACCCAAATCAACCAAAAAAATAAATAGGCTTTCTATGGCCCACTATTTGTGAGAGAGATGGCACGCTCAGGACTGGCACACAAGCCCAGAGGCCAATATTAATCTCCCACTTTTTTTTTTTTTTCCAGGGACAATTTATAAACCCAATAAAAAAAATAATAAATAGGCTTTCTATGGCCCACTATCTGAGAGAGAGAGATGGCACGCTTAGGACTGGCACACAAGCCCAAAGGCCAATATTAATCTCCCACTGATTGATTTATTGATTTTTTCAGGTAGAATTTAGAACCCAAATCAAGCAAAAAAATTAATAGGCTTTCTATGGCCCACTGAGTGAGAGATGGCACACACAGGAGTCAGGAGTGGCACACAAGCCCTGAGGCCAATATTTTTCTCCCACTGATTGATGTTGTGATTTTTTCAGGTAGATTTTGGAACCCAAATCAAGCAAAAAAATAAATAGGCTTTCTATGGCCCACTGAGTGAGAGATGGCACACACAGGAGTAAGGAGTGGCACACAAGCCCTGAGGCCAATATTTTTCTCCCACTGATTGATGTAGTGATTTTTTCAGGTAGATTTTAGAACCCAAATCAAGCAAAAAAATAAATAGGCTTTCTATGGCCCACTGAGTGAGAGATGACACAGACAGGGATGGCACTTTAGCAGAAATGCCAATCTTAATCTCCCACAAAAAAAAAAAAAAGGAACTGTCCTTCAATTACTATCTCCCTGCAGTAATCTCAGCCAGGTATGGCAGGCAGCAATAAGGAGTGGACTGATGCACAAATTAAATAAAAAGTGTAGACAAACAAACAAGATAGCTGTGCAGAAAGGAAGGAACAAGAGGATTTGTGCTTTGAAAAAAGCAGTTGGTTTGCACAGCGGCGTACACACAGCAATGCAGCTATCAGGGAGCCTTCTAGGGCAGCCCAATGAGCTACAGCGCTGAGGAAAAAAAAAAAATGTAGCTTCCACTGTCCCTGCACACCGAAGGTGGTGTTGGGCTGTGGAAATCGCTACAGCACAAGCGGTTTGGTGGTTAATGGACCCTGCCTAACGCTATCCCTGCTTCTGACGAAGCGGCAGCAACCTCTCCCTAAGCTCAGATCAGCAGCAGTAACATGGCGGTCGGCGGGAACGCCCCTTTATAGCCCCTGTGACGCCGCGGACAGCAAGCCAATCACTGCAATGCCCTTCTCTAAGATGGTGGGGACCAGGACCTATGTCATCACGCTGCCCACACTCTGCGTTTACCTTCATTGGCTGAGAAATGGCGCTTTTCGCGTCATTGAAACGCGACTTTGGCGCAAAAGTCGCGTACCGCATGGCCGACCCCGCACAGGGGTCGGATCAGGTTTCATGAAACCCGACTTTGCCAAAAGTCGGCGACTTTTGAAAATGAACGACCCGTTTCGCTCAACCCTAATGGCCGGTCGTTGTTACAGGAGGGAGTGGTTGATAACGAGTCGTTGGATTTGTTTACGGATGCAGCCAGGGGGTCAGGCTTCGGTGTGTATTTTCAGGGGCAATGGTGCGCAGCAACGTGGCCGCCATCGTGGATTTCTTCTGGCCTGGTTCGGAATATCGCAGTTTTGGAAATTTTTCCGATCTTGGTGGCAGTGCATTTGTGGCAGCAGGTTTTTCGGAACAGGCGTGTTTGTTTTTACTGCGACAACATGGGGGTGGTTTGTGCGATAAACAATCTGTCGGCTTCATCGCCCCCCATTGTGCGGGTGTTGAGACAGCTGGTCTTGGCGTGTTTGAAATTGAACGCACATGTAACTGCGACTCATGTTCCTGGTGCTCATAATTCCATTGCCGACTCTCTCTCTCATTCACAGTTCGAGCGTTTTCGGTCGCTGGCTCCGGATGCGGAGGTCGTTGGGTTGGAATGCCCTGCAGAACTTTGGTTTGTGGTGTCTGAGACGGAGAGGCGTTGATCAAGTCGTTGTTGGCTCCCAGAACGTGGGAGGCTTACCAGGCTACTTGGCTGGAGTGGGTGGAGTTGTTGGGGGATGCTGGGTGTGGGCCGAGTGAGCAGGAGCAAGCTGGAGTGTTGTTGTCTTGGTTGAGTCGGGGAGCTGCAGCGGGTTGGTCTCCTGCTAAGGTGTCACGGGTTATGTCAGCTTTGGCATTTGGTTTTAAATTACGTGGTCAATCAGATTTAACTAAGATCTTTCTGGTCAAGCAAACGGTAAAGGGTCTTCGGCGGCGGCCGCGGCGCATGGATGGCAGACGTTCCGTGTCCTTCAGCTTGCTGGAAAGATTGGGTGGGGTTTTGCCGTTGGTATGTGTGTCGGGTTTTGAATTGTGTTTATTTCGGCTAGCTTTTTCTTTAGCCTTTTTGGGGGCATTGCGGGTTGGCGAGTTAGTTTCACCTAGTAAGAATGTTATGGGAGGTTTGTTGGCTCGGGACGTGTTTTTATCGGCTGGCAGGGTTGAGTTGTGGCTGCGGTGGTCTAAGTCGGATCAGGAAGGTAGGGGTAGCAGGATCGTGTTAGGTTCAGTGCCGGGGTCGGTTATGTGCCCAGTTACTTGTTTGGCAAATTTTTGGGAATTGCAGCCCAGTCGTGACCGGTCGTTATTATGCCATTTGGATGGTTCCTTGTTGTCCCGGTATCAGTTTGCGGTGATTTTTAAAAAGGCAATTAGGTTGCTGGGTTTGGATGCGGGTGTTTTCGCTCCGCACTCTTTCAGGATTGGGTCATCGACGGAAGCAGCATTGGGGGGACTGGGGGTTCAGGCAATTCAGCGCATTGGTAGGTGGCGTTCTGATAGATATCGGAGCTACGTGCACCCGTAAATCGAGGTGCGCTTTGGCTGGTGTGGGGCGGTTTTGGCCGTTGGTTCGGGTGTTGATTTTGAGTTTCTGCTTTGTGTTTTTTTTCAGGTCCCTCGCCTTTGTTGGTGTGGATCTTCGGCCATTCGTACGTCCATTGGGGAGCGCAGCGTGCTGACGTGCGGAGCGAGGGGAGGCAATTGGGTTTCGATCGCGAGGTGGCGGTAATCCGTTGGTTGGGTTTTAGGGGGTTGGTATGGCACAGAGTTTTAAAAAAAATTAATGAACAGTGTCCGGTTGGACAGGGCTCCAGATATTTTAGTATTGCACGTCGGGGGGAATGACTTGGGTGCCCGACCCTTTAGGGATTTGATAAAAGACATTAAGCAGGACTGTCTGCGTTTGTGGGTCCTGTACCCCGGTTTGACCATTATTTGGTCAGAAATCGTGCCGCGAAAACGGTGGAGGAACATGAGGTCATTGGAAAATTGAATAAAGCCCGGATAAAGGTGAATCGGGCGGTGTCTGGTTTTGTGGCCAGGAATGGTGGCATGGCGGTGCGGCATTTTGAGCTGAAAAAAAGGGGAAGGGGCCTTTTGGTTGGCGGATTGGGGTCCATTTGAACGCAGTGAGAATGGACTTTTGGGCCCTCGCTATTTAGGAGGGCATTGAGCGGGCCATATTTTTTCGGAGTGGTGGGGTCTCGGGCCTTTGAGGGGTTCAAAGGGCCTCTCGTTGTGGCGGCTGGGGGGAGTCCTGGGAGTTGGTAAAAATTGGATTTGGGGATCCATTTTGGCATATGGCTCCTCTGTTTTAGTGTTGGTATCTTTTGAATCTGGTGAATGGTGGTAGGGGAGTTCCAGCAGGGGTGGCCGGATCTCCTGGGATTTTTTACCGTGAACAGTGAACCCTCGTTTGGGGTTTTGGTGCTCCCGAGCCAGGGTTTTGAACGGCTGGGGGTAAAGTTGGTGTTATGTAAGTTCACGGTATGGGTTGTCAATCACCAGATTCTTGGGGCTCCAAGGACTCCTTCTAGCCGTTAAAATGTTATTATTGCTTTGTTATCATTGTATTTATTGTTATATGTTTAATAAAAAAGTCTACTTTGGCCTATATCATTCCAAAGAATTACGGTGGTCGTGTTTTCATTGGGTATAAGAATGATAGTTGGGGGGTCACGGGTGGGAAAAAGATGGGTGGGGGTGTTTTACCGTGAAAGACTACTCCTTCGACAATACCAGGGTCAAGTTTTTCAGAGCAGTTTGGAGAGACACCTGTGGGAATCTTCAGAGAGAGCTGCTGTGTCCTGTGAGGGGCAGAGTGGGCTCAGCAGCCTTATGCTTCTCTGCAGGAGGTGGGGGAGGGGGTCACCAACACAGCTTGCGCTGTGCTCTTATCTCCATCTATATACAGACAGGGGTCAGGACATAGTAGTCCTCAGTGAGACGCGCTGCTGTGCTGATAGTATGGCTGAGACACCGGCCAGCTCACTGATGATGCGTCTGCTGAAGGGACTGGACTACTGCAGCCTGTCATCACACCGTCCATACACCTCACCACTGTCACCAGCACATGCTCAGACACTCACCGGGGGCTGCGCTGCTCACTGACTGACTGTGGGGAGAGAATAATCAATGCTGCACTGAGCCTGCGCTCAGCAGGGATTGGATGGTGGAGTCCTGCCCTCCTGCGGCTCAGCACTGGCTGCTTCAGCACAGCCATCTGTCACGTGTCACAGTAACGCTCCTCCTCATATCGCTGCGGCTTATGAAATTGACGCCAGCCCACCCAGCTCAAGGGCCCCATAAACCAGTAAGGGACGGGTAATAATGCCCTGATGGCGGCGGCCGGCGGGCAATCTGTGCGGTAGCCCAGGGCCCCCCCACACCACTGGGCCCTGGGCAACCGCCCAGATTGACCCTCATAATCCGCCCCTGATTGTATCTCAGTTGTTTCATTTTAAATAAAAAATAGTGGCATGTAGAGCCCAAATCATGCAGATTCGGCCACTGTCCAAATATTGCTGGACCTAACTGTACATAATCACAAATTTGCCTCTGACAGGGCAATGAGTAAGTACTAATAATATTAGAAACATGTTGCCTGAGGAGAATTTACTTGTACTAAGAATTGTTGTCTTGCAACTTACCTCTGTTTTCCGGAGTTCTGGAGTGCATTTCATTAATCCATTTGTAATACACTTAGGCCATGTGCACACGCTGCGGATTCCATTGCGGAATTTTCCGCAGCGGATTTGATTAAATCCACAGTGCAAAAAGTACTGCGGATTTATTGCGTTTTTTTGTGCGGTTTCCACTGCGGTTTTAGACACCTGCGGATTTTTTATATGGAGCAGGTGCCAAACCGCTGCGGATTCTGCACAAAGAATTGACATGCTGCGGAAAATAAACCGCAGCGTTTCCGCGCGGTTTTTTCCGCAGCATGTGCACAGCGGTTTTTGTTTTCCACAGGTTAACATTGTACTGTGCACCGCATGGAAAACTGCTGCGGATCCACAGCGTCAAATCCGCTGCGGATCCGCAGCAAAAACCGCAACGTGTACACATAGCCTTAAAATTGCTTTAGCTTTCAGTATCATTCTTGGTTTGCAGGCGATTCTGTGCTACTATGAACATTTAAAAAACAATTTGATCTACTATTAGTCTTCCATTATTTACAGGTCCTTCTCAAAAAATTAGCATATAGTGTTAAATTTCATTATTTACCATAATGTAATGATTACAATTAAACTTTCATATATTATAGATTCATTATCCACCAACTGAAATTTGTCAGGTCTTTTATTGTTTTAATACTGATGATTTTGGCATACAACTCCTGATAACCCAAAAAACCTGTCTCAATAAATTAGCATATTTCACCCATCCAATCAAATAAAAGTGTTTTTTTAATAACAAACAAAAAAACCATCAAATAATAATGTTCAGTTATGCACTCAATACTTGGTCGGGAATCCTTTTGCAGAAATGACTGCTTCAATGCGGCGTGGCATGGAGGCAATCAGCCTGTGACACTGCTGAGATGTTACGGAGGCCCAGGATGCTTCAATAGCGGCCTTAAGCTCATCCAGAGTGTTGGGTCTTGCGTCTCTCAACTTTCTCTTCACAATATCCCACAGATTCTCTATGGGGTTCAGGTCAGGAGAGTTGGCAGGCCAATTGAGCACAGTAATACCATGGTCAGTAAACCATTTACCAGTGGTTTTGGCACTGTGAGCAGGTGCCAGGTCGTGCTGAAAAATGAAATCTTCATCTCCATAAAGCATTTCAGCCGATGGAAGCATGAAGTGCTCCAAAATCTCCTGATAGCTAGCTGCATTGACCCTGCCCTTGATGAAACACAGTGGACCAACACCAGCAGCTGACATGGCACCTCACACCATCACTGACTGTGGGTACTTGACACTGGACTTCAGGCATTTTGGCATTTCCTTCTCCCCAGTCTTCCTCCAGACTCTGGCACCTTGATTTCCGAATGACATGCAAAATTTGCTTTCATCAGAAAAAAGTATTTGGGACCACTTAGCAACAGTCCAGTGCTGCTTCTCTGTAGCCCAGGTCAGGCGCCTCTGCCGCTGTTTATGGTTCAAAAGTGGCTTTACCTGGGGAATGCGGCACCTGTAGCCCATTTCCTGCACACGCCTGTGCACGGTGGCTCTGGATGTTTCCACACCAGACTCAGTCCACTTCTTCCTCAGGTTCCCCAAGGTCTGGAATCGGTCCTTCTCCACAATCTTCCTCAGGGTCCGGTCTCCTCTTCTCGTTGTACAGCGTTTTCTGCCACATTGTTTCCTTCCAACAGACTTACCATTGAGGTGCCTTGATACAGCACTCTGGGAACAGCCTATTTGTTGAGAAATTTCTTTCTGGGTCTTACCCTCTTGCTTGACGGTGTCAATGATGGCCTTCTTGACATCTGTCAGGTCGCTAGTCTTACCCATGATGGGGGTTTTGAGTAATGAACCAGGCAGGGAGTTTATAAAAGCCTCAGGTATCTTTTGCATGTGTTTAGAGTTAATTAGTTGATTCAGAACATTAGGGTAATAGGTCGTTTAGAGAACCTTTTCTTGATATGCTAATTTATTGAGACAGGTTTTTTGGGTTATCAGGAGTTGTATGCCAAAATCATCAGTATTAAAACAATAAAAGACCTGACAAATTTCAGTTGGTGGATAATGAATCTATAATATATGAAAGTTTAATTGTAATCATTACATTATGGTAAATAATGAAATTTAACACTATATGCTAATTTTTTGAGAAGGACCTGTATATTGATTCAATATTAGTAGCATATTTCCTCCACCAATATATTTGTGGACCATATTCCTTAAATAACCTGATATGCCATAGCAGATCACTGTCTTTTCTTCTAGTGCCATCTTTCTACGTTAATGTCATAGCTGGCAAAAGTTAGTGTCCTCAGGTGGGGATTGATCTCAGTGCTAAATTGGGTGGAAAGACTCTTCTGTTTCACAAGAAGGACTTGGCCCTGGAAGTGTTCTGCTCTCGCCTCCCTAACACATTCAGGATTGAGTTTGTACATGTGATTGTTCCTCGCTGCTTGTGACAGAGGGAGAGAATGATGCAATGTGACAGGAAACATTACTGAAGCTGTACAGGGACTCAGAGCTAGGCTGAAAGCTGTTCAGCTTATTGTTCTATTTCAGCAGAGGACAGGGTTCAGTATCTGAAGGTTACTTTCCGTCCTCTCTGTAAACTTTTAAAAAAGCTTGTGGTTAAGAGAAATGTTTTCTAAACCTATCTATCCCATATCTATCTATCTATCTATCTATCTATCTATCTATCTATCTATCTATCTATCTATCTATCTATCTATCTATCTATCTATCTATTAACCTGGACCCGTTGAAGCATGGTAACGTGAAACAACCGTCGTCCTCTCTCCTCTCTCCCTGCATGTTAGATGATAGTCACAAAATAAAGGACTTTTCATTCAAGCTGCCATGGTGAGTGCTGCATACTTTTTTTATGAATCATTCCTATCTATTTATCTACCTATCCATCTATCTATCTATCTATCTATCTATCTATCTATCTATCTATCTATCTATCTATCTATCTATCTAATGGAAGCAGCACTCCAAAGAAAGTGCAAGTTTCTGGACTTTTTGGCCCATCTGTGACATTTCAGTTCATAGTGTGAACTTTTCTCAAGTCACCTTCCTGAGAAAGGTTCACACTATAAATTGAAACTTCACCACATGCTCCAATAAAGTCCAATAACTTACACTATCTTTGGAGTGTTGCTTCCATTTTTTACATTTCTAATATTCAGTGTCATGATCCAGACCAGGTTTTGAGTCCTGTTTTCCCTTTTTCCCGGTCTGGTTATGTCAGGCGTTAACCTCTCTCAGCCTCTGTCTGGGTTCAGATTGGCTGTTTATCGCCGATGCTTCCTGCAGGCAATGTCAGTTATAGTTTTTTGCCTAGTGCTGCTGTAGCTGACTCTGATTGCTCTGATTGGTCCTCCTGCGTTTGCTGTCTGAACCTGTGTCTCTGTTTTCCACTGTTTCCGTCTTGACACAGTGTTTCCCTTTAGTGTGCAGACTCCATGGTTTTGACTTGGCTTGCATCCTGACCTGTTTCTGTCCTTTGTCTTTTGGCTTATCCACTCCTGACCATTACGGACCCCCTGGCTTGTTTCTGACTGGTTATGGTTATTCCTTTAGCACTGTGCTACAGTCTAGGATTTGACCTGGCTAGTTTGACTATTCTGTTGCACCCTGTGGTAGTCTCACTGCTGCACTGCAGGTGAGCTCTGTTTAGTTGCAGACCTGCTTCCTCTCTACTGCCATCTAGTGAAGCATGCACCTACCTGCATTGCAGCAGCATGATGTTCAGGTTGGACTATTGCCTAGAAAGTTTTACACCTTTAGTTTCCTTATATAGCTGATATGGCCAGCTATATTTTACCTACATATCTATCTAAAAAAATGAGAAAAATGGAGGCAGCACACTAATTCAACGTGTGAAAAAACTTGTGCTTTTAATAGCCCATTATTGTGGCAATGATTGATTCTAGGTGACTACCT
The DNA here is from genome assembly GCF_032444005.1 of Ranitomeya imitator. Classification (NCBI taxonomy): domain Eukaryota; kingdom Metazoa; phylum Chordata; class Amphibia; order Anura; family Dendrobatidae; genus Ranitomeya; species Ranitomeya imitator. The sequence goes on from NC_091284.1 coordinate 382,505,040, forward strand.
TTTACAAGCCTAAAAAAGGTTTTCACCTAGAATAGAAATGTCGACACCATAATGGGCGATTAAAGCACACATTTTTTCACATTTTGAATTGGAGTGCTGCCTGTTGTGAATTCTGTTGTCGGGCTCCCTCCTGTGGTCATGAATGGTACTTCGGCTGGTTCTGTCCATGGACCTCCTCTGGTGGGTGTTTCTGAGTTTCCTTCCACAGGTGACGAGGTTAATTCGTTAGCTGCTGCTCTATTTAACTCCACTTAGATCTTTGCTCCATGCCACCTGTCAATGTTCCAGTATTGGTCTAGTTCACTCCTGGATCGTTCTTGTGACCTGTCTTCCCATCAGAAGCTAAGTTCCAGCTTGTATTTCTTTGGTTTGCTATTTTTCTGTCCAGCTTGCTATTTTATTTGTTGTCTTGCTTGCTGGAAGCTCTGGGACGCAGAGGGAGCGCCTCCGCACCGTGAGTCGGTGCAGAGGGTCTTTTTGCGCCCTCTGCGTGGTCTTTTTGTAGGTTTTTGTGCTGGCCGCAAAGTAACCTTTCCTATCCTCGGTCTGTTCAGTAAGTCGGGCCTCACGTTGCTAAATCTATTTCATCTCTGTGTTTGTATTTTCATCTTTACTCACAGTCATTATATGTGGGGGGCTGCCTTTTCCTTTGGGGAATTACTCTGAGGCAAGGTAGGCTTTATTTTTCTATCTTCAGGGCTAGCTAGTTTCTTAGGCTGTGCCGAGTTGCATAGGGAGATTTAGGCGCAATCCACGGCTATTTCTAGTGTGTTTGATAGGTTTAGGGATTGCGGTCAGCAGAGTTCCCACGTCCCAGAGCTCGTCCTTTATTATCAGTAACTATCAGGTCATTCCGTGTGCTCTTAACCACCAGGTCCATTATTGTCCTGACCACCAGGTCATAACAGCTGCCTCCATTTTTCTCATTTTTGTATAGGAGCTTTAGTCTTTACCTGGGAGGTTTGGCAACCAAACCTTTGCTGGAGATGCTTCTGAGCCTTTTTATCTATCTATCTAGAAATATACATTATCTGTATATTTTCTAATGCAACACATGATTCCACAAGTTGAAGTATATACCGACAGAACTGTGCAAAGTTTTAAAAATCATATTACATCTCCTAAGCCTCTGTATTTTTTACTGATAAGTGATTGAATTAACCTGCTAAGCTCAAACTGTCACTACAATATTTTATTTTCCCATTAGATATAATTATCAAAAAGAAAGCCACTTGGACTCCCCAGTGGGCTTCTGATTGAACCCAAAGACTCATGTCGAGGACTGATTGCAAAGCCACTTGGTCAACTGAAACATCATTAGAACTTAGTGCTTCCCTGCCAACTTAATCCGTTCTTCCAGTATTTAAAGTTGTTATACCAGCATTGAAGGAGTTAAAGTAAAAACAAGTCAGGAGTTCGGGCACTGTTACGTTTTTACAATTTCTATTAATAAAAACTGATTGTGCTTAACCTTCCTGGATACTAATGTGCTTCTTGGAATGAAAGGGATTACAAAGTAGCAAAAAAATAAATTGCTACTTACTAGTATATGTAATCATTAGATTTTACATAACTTATATAGGGAATATTGCAAGAAAGGCTTGCAAAAACATTGTTAAGAAATGTATTTAATTACTTGAAAAACTGTAAATTAGCCCCTTAACGAAAGACCTTGAATGGCAGTAATTAAGGGGTTTTGTTCTTCAGCGGTGCTTTTTATGGTGCTGAGGAGTAGGTGAATCACTTTTAGGGGTTATATGTTAAGGTACCGTCACATTAAGCGACGCTGCAGCGATATAGACAACGAGCCGATCGCTGCAGCGTCGCTGTTTAGGTCGCTATAGAGATGTCAAACACGGCAACAGCTGAACGATGCAGGAGCGATCCAGTGACGTACTTATCGTTCTCGCTGGTTGTTAGCTCCATGAAGAAGCATAGTTGCTTTTGCTGTCAAACATGACGAATCACGCCGACCTGACGACCAAATAAAGTTCCAGACTTTCAGCAACGACCAGCGATGGCACAGCGGCAGGGGCTGGCTGGCACTTTTCAGCCTGGGGGGCAATCACAAGGCAGTGGCCCTTCAGTTGCGGTGGCCCTCCTTTTCCCTGCTTACCTCTGGCCATTGCATTAAAGCAGCAGACATAACAGGCTTTAAAAACAGGCTGGTAGGGTACCGTCACACAGTGGCATTTTGATCGCTACGACGGCACGATCCGTGACGCTCCAGCATCGTAACAATATCGCTCCAGCGTCGTAGACTGCTGTCACACTTTGCAATGTACGACGCTGGAGCGATAATTTCATGACGTATGTGCGATGTAGAAGCCGTTGGTTACTATGCGCACATCGTATACAATATCGTGCACACCTTTGTTACACCATGCGATCATGCCGCCACAGCGGGACACTAGACGACGAAAGAAAGTTTCAAACGATCTGCTATGACGTACGATTCTCAGCGGGGTCCCTGATCGCAGGAGCGTGTCAGACACTGCGAGATCGTAACTATATCGCTCGAACGTCACGAATCGTGCCGTCGTAGCGATCAAAATTGCACTGTGTGACGGTACCCGTACAGAGATATGGAAACAGAACTGAACTTGCTGCATAGATATGGGAGCAGAACCGAGCTTACGACAGAGATATGGGAGCAGAACTGAGCTTTCTCCAGAGATAAGGGAGCAGAACAGAGCTTACTACAGAGATATGGGAGCAGAACGGAGCTTACTACAGACATATGGGAGCAGAACAGAGCTTACTACAGAGATATGGGAGCAGAACGGAGCTTACTACAGACATATGGGAGCAGAACGAAGCTTACTACAGACATATGGGAGTAGAACAGAGCTTACTACAGAGATATGGGAGCAGAACGGAGCTTACTACAGACATATGGGAGCAGAACGGAGCTTACTAGACATATGGGAGCAGAACAGAGCTTACTACAGAGATATGGGAGCAGAACGGAGCTTACTACAGAGATATGGGAGCAGAACGGAGCTTACTATGAGATATGGGAGCAGAACTGATCTTACTCCAGAGATAAGTGAGCAGAACAGAGCTTACTACAGAGATATGGGAGCAGAACGGAGCTTACTACAGACATATGGGAGCAGAACTGAGCTTACTACAGAGATATGGGAGCAGAACGGAGCTTACTACAGAGATATGGGAGCAGAACAGAGCTTACTATCAGATATGGGAGCAGAACTGATCTTACTCCAGAGATATGGGAGCAGAACAGAGCTTACTACAGACATATGGGAGCAGAACGGAGCTTACTACAGACATATGGGAGCAGAACTGATCTTACTCCAGAGATAAGTGAGCAGAACAGAGCTTACTACAGAGATATGGGAGCAGAACAGAGCTTACTATCAGATATGGGAGCAGAACGGAGCTTACTACAGAGATATGGGAGCAGAACAGAGCTTACTATCAGATATGGGAGCAGAACTGATCTTACTCCAGAGATATGGGAGCAGAACAGAGCTTACTACAGAGATATGGGAGCAGAACGGAGCTTACTACAGAGATATGGGAGCAGAACAGAGCTTACTATCAGATATGGGAGCAGAACTGATCTTACTCCAGAGATATGGGAGCAGAACAGAGCTTACTACAGAGATATGGGAGCAGAACGGAGCTTACTACAGACATATGGGAACAGAACGGAGCTTACTACAGAGCAGTGGCGTAACTACTAAAGTTATGGGCCCCGCTGCGAACTGTCAAATGGGGTCCCCCCATGCCAAAATATATAGATGAATTAGAAATGGCAACACATGCAAACGTCATCTGCATTAGTAATACATGCACCATTACATAATTAGTTGTAGGCTGGGTTCACAAGAGTGAAGTTTACATTCTGTATACACACCACAACCTCCAGCCTAGCGGAGGGTATCCCTCCTGTAAACCCAGCCTGACGGGGTCAACCCCTTATAAATGGAAGTGTGCTCCTCTAAACCATGTAATCACTGCCAATTCTCCAACCGTAAGTGGTGAATTTCCAGAGCTGGGAAATAGGAGCTCAATATTAGAACACGTCAACTTTAGTTCCCATCCCGCCTCAAGGAAGTATGGTAGACAGATGTGATAAGACTATTAGAAAAACTACTGCCACACACACGGCAGTACATACTGGCAGAAGTGTGAGGGCATTAATGCCTGTGTATGGACATGTTAGTGCCTCTTAGCTTCTGGCAATGTTTTACCTCAGCTCACATTTGGGCCATACCATTGTAAAACAGGTAGACACATTTACCCACTGACCCTACTATTCATAAGGAACTGCTGTCTGCCCCTTAGTTGCCACTGTATATGGTCAGGGTGGGAATGTGGGCTACAGAACAACACAGGGCGATGACACTGCTACCTGAACCCTTCAGCTGCCCTACTATGTGCAGGGAATAAAACCAGTACAAAGTATGGCAGCCTCCCTGCAGAGCTGTCCAGGGCCGTACTGGAACAAAAAAGGAGCAATGCCACACAAACCCCACCAGCCCACAGACTATAACACTCCCCCGACACCCGATCAGTGGATTTTCCTATACTGTGTTGTGTTCTTCAACGCTCCTCTTAAAGGCGTTATTTGAAGAGCTATGTGTGAATGCCGTCGCAGTGCGCACGATTGATCGCTTCTTTAGAGCGCCGGTTCTCGAGATCATGGGGGTCCCAGCGTTCGGACCCCAGCAACTATAATCCATTTAAATGTGTTTTCCAATATATATATATGTATATATATATATATATTTTATTTTCCCATAGTATTCCTGAAAATAATAAACCAATATTAACCCTCCCAAAGACCAATGTCGCCTATCCGAGAACAGGACAGGAGAAGTGGTACTGTGCATTGTATATATAGAGGACAGCAGGAGTGGTACGATGCAGAGTATATATACAGTCATGGCCAAAAGTATTGACACCCCTACGATTCTGTCCGATAATACTCATTTTCTTCCTGAAAATGATTG